>NW_026600247.1:300000-600000 GCF_029448725.1 Salvelinus fontinalis
CATCTACCACCCCACTACCACTATCAGATTAGAGCCATAAGGCAGACTAGACATCTACCACCCCACTATCACTATCAGATTAGAGCCATAAGGGAGCCTAGACATCTACTACCCCACTACCACTATCAAATTAGAGCTATAAGGGAGACTAGATATCTACCACCCCACTACCACTATCAGATTAGAGCCATAAGGGAGACTAGACATCTACCACTACCAGATTAGAGCCATAAGGGAGACTAGACATCTACAACACCACTACCACTACCAGATTAGAGCCATAAGGGAGACTAGACATCTACCACCCCACTACCACTATCAGATTAGAGCCATAAGGGAGACTAGACATCTACCACCGCACTACCACTATCAGATTAGAGGCATAAGGAAGACTAGACATCTACCACCCCTCTACCACTCTCAGATTAGAGCCATAAGGGAGACTAGACATCTGCCACCCCACTACCACTATCAGATTAGAGCCATAAGGGAGACTAGACATCTACCACTCTCAGATTAGAGCCATAAGGGAGACTAGACATCTGCCACCCCACTACCACTATCAGATTAGAGCCATAAGGGAGACTAGACATCTACCACTACCAGATTAGAGCCATAAGGGAGACTAGACATCTACCACCCCACTACCACTATCAGATTAGATCCATAAGGGAGACTAGACATCTACTACCCCACTACCACTATCAGATTAGAGCCATAAGGGAGACTAGACATCTACCACCCCACTACCACTACGAGATTAGAGCCATAAGGGAGACTAGACATCTACCACCCCACTACCTCTATCAGATTACAGCCACAAGGGAGCCTAGACATCTACCAATACCAGATTAGAGCCATAAGGGAGACTAGACATCTACAACACCACTACCACTACCAGATTAGAGCCATAAGGGAGACTAGACATCTACCACCCCCCTACCTCTATCAGATTACAGCCATAAGGGAGCCTAGACATCTACCACTACCAGATTAGAGCCATAAGGGAGACTAGACATCTACAACACCACTACCACTTCCAGATTAGAGCCATAAGGGAGACTAGACATCTACCACCCCCCTATCAGATTAGAGCCATAAGTGAGACTAGACATCTACCACTACCAGATAAGAGCCATAAGGGAGACTAGACACCTACAACACCACTACCACTACCAGATTAGAGCCATAAGGGAGACTAGACATCTACAACACCACTACCACTACCAGATTAGAGCCATAAGGGAGACTAGACATCTACCACCCCACTACCACTATCAGATTAGAGCCATAAGGGAGCCTAGACATCTACCTCTACCAGATAAGAGCCATAAGGGAGACTAGACACCTACAACACCACTACCACTACCAGATTAGAGCCATAAGGGAGACTAGACATCTACAACACCACTACCACTACCAGATTAGAGCCATAAGGGAGACTAGACATCTACCACCCCACTACCACTATCAGATTAGAGCCATAAGGGAGACTAGACATCTACCACCGAACTACCACTATCAGATTAGAGCCATAAGGAAGACTAGACATCTACCACCACACTAACACTATCAGATTAGAGCCATAAGGGAGACTAGACATCTACCACTACCAGATTAGAGCCATAAGGGAGACTAGACATCTACCACCCCACTACCACTATCAGATTAGAGCCATAAGGCAGACTAGACATCTACCACCCCACTACCACTATCAGATTAGAGCCATAAGGGAGCCTAGACATCTGCCACCCCACTACCACTATCAGATTAGAGCCATAAGGGAGTCTAGACATCTACCACTACCAGAATAGAGCCATAGGGGAGACTAGACATCTACCACCCCACTACCACTATCAGATTAGAGCCATAAGGCAGACTAGACATCTACCACCCCACTATCACTATCAGATTAGAGCCATAAGGGAGCCTAGACATCTGCCACCCCACTACCACTACCAGATTAGAGCCATAAGGGAGACTAGACATCTACCACCCCACTACCACTATCAGATTAGAGCCATAAGGCAGACTAGACATCTACCACCCCACTACCACTATCAAATTAGAGCCATAAGGGAGACAAGACATCTATCACCCCACTACCACTATCAGATTAGAGCCACAAGGGAGACTAGACATCTACCACCCCACTACCACTATCAGATTAGAGCCATAAGGGAGCCTAGACATCTACAACTACCAGATTAGAGCCATAAGGGAGACTAGACATCTACAACACCACTACCACTACCAGATTAGAGCCATATGGGAGACTAGACATCTACCACCCCACTACCACTATCAAATTAGAGCTATAAGGGAGACTAGATATCTACCACCCCACTACCACTATCAGATTAGAGCCATAAGGGAGCCTAGACATCTACCACCACCAGATTAGAGCCATAAGGAAGACTAGACATCTGCCACCCAACTACCACTATCAGATTAGAGCCATAAGGGAGACTAGACATCTACCACTCTCAGATTAGAGCCATAAGGGAGACTAGACATCTGCCACCCCACTACCACTATCAGATTAGAGCCATAAGGGAGACTAGACATCTACCACTACCAGATTAGAGCCATAAGGGAGACTAGACATCTACCACCCCACTACCACTATCAGATTAGATCCATAAGGGAGACTAGACATCTACTACCCCACTACCACTATCAAATTAGAGCTATAAGGGAGACTAGATATCTACCACCCCACTACCACTATCAGATTAGAGCCATAAGGGAGACTAGACATCTACCACTACCAGATTAGAGCCATAAGGGAGACTAGACATCTACAACACCACTACCACTACCAGATTAGAGCCATAAGGGAGACTAGACATCTACCACCCCACTACCACTATCAGATTAGAGCCATAAGGGAGACTAGACATCTACCACCGCACTACCACTATCAGATTAGAGGCATAAGGAAGACTAGACATCTACCACCCCTCTACCACTCTCAGATTAGAGCCATAAGGGAGACTAGACATCTGCCACCCCACTACCACTATCAGATTAGAGCCATAAGGGAGACTAGACATCTACCACTCTCAGATTAGAGCCATAAGGGAGACTAGACATCTGCCATCCCACTACCACTATCAGATTAGAGCCATAAGGGAGACTAGACATCTACCACTACCAGATTAGAGCCATAAGGGAGACTAGACATCTACCACCCCACTACCACTATCAGATTAGATCCATAAGGGAGACTAGACATCTACTACCCCACTACCACTATCAGATTAGAGCCATAAGGGAGACTAGACATCTACCACCCCACTACCACTACAAGATTAGAGCCATACGGGAGACTAGACATCTACCAGCCCACTACCACTACGAGATTAGAGCCATAAGGGAGACTAGACATCTACCACCCCACTACCTCTATCAGAATTACAGCCACAAGGGAGCCTAGACATCTACCACTACCAGATTAGAGCCATAAGGGAGACTAGACATCTACAACACCACTACCACTACCAGATTAGAGCCATAAGGGAGACTAGACATCTACCACCCCCCTATCAGATTAGAGCCATAAGTGAGACTAGACATCTACCACTACCAGATAAGAGCCATAAGGGAGACTAGACACCTACAACACCACTACCACTACCAGATTAGAGCCATAAGGGAGACTAGACATCTACAACACCACTACCACTACCAGATTAGAGCCATAAGGGAGACTAGACATCTACCACCCCACTACCACTATCAGATTAGAGCCATAAGGGAGCCTAGACATCTACCATTACCAGATAAGAGCCATAAGGGAGACTAGACACCTAAAACACCACTACCACTACCAGATTAGAGCCATAAGGGAGACTAGACATCTACAACACCACTACCACTACCAGATTAGAGCCATAAGGGAGACTAGACATCTACCACCCCACTACCACTATCAGATTAGAGCCATAAGGGAGACTAGACATCTACCACCGAACTACCACTATCAGATTAGAGCCATAAGGAAGACTAGACATCTACCACCACACTACCACTATCAGATTAGAGCCATAAGGGAGACTAGACATCTACCACCCCACTACCACCCTCAGATTAGAGCCATAAGGGAGACTAGACATCTGCCACCAAAATACCTCTATCAGATTAGAGCCATAAGGGAGACTAGACATCTACCACTACCAGATTAGAGCCATAAGGGAGACTAGACATCTACCACCCCACTACCACTTTCAGATTAGAGCCATAAGGCAGACTAGACATCTACCACCCCACTACCACTATCAGATTAGAGCCATAAGGGAGCCTAGACATCTGCCACCCCACTACCACTATCAGATTAGAGCCATAAGGGAGTCTAGACATCTACCACTACCAGATTAGAGCCATAGGGGAGACTAGACATCTACCACCCCACTACCACTATCAGATTAGAGCCATAAGGGAGCCTAGACATCTACCACTCTCAGATTAGAGCCATAAGGGAGACTAGACATCTGCCATCCCACTACCACTATCAGATTAGAGCCATAAGGGAGACTAGACATCTACCACTACCAGATTAGAGCCATAAGGGAGACTAGACATCTACCACCCCACTACCACTATCAGATTAGATCCATAAGGGAGACTAGACATCTACTACCCCACTACCACTATCAGATTAGAGCCATAAGGGAGACTAGACATCTACCACCCCACTACCACTACAAGATTAGAGCCATACGGGAGACTAGACATCTACCAGCCCACTACCACTACGAGATTAGAGCCATAAGGGAGACTAGACATCTACCACCCCACTACCTCTATCAGAATTACAGCCACAAGGGAGCCTAGACATCTACCACTACCAGATTAGAGCCATAAGGGAGACTAGACATCTACAACACCACTACCACTACCAGATTAGAGCCATAAGGGAGACTAGACATCTACCACCCCCCTATCAGATTAGAGCCATAAGTGAGACTAGACATCTACCACTACCAGATAAGAGCCATAAGGGAGACTAGACACCTACAACACCACTACCACTACCAGATTAGAGCCATAAGGGAGACTAGACATCTACAACACCACTACCACTACCAGATTAGAGCCATAAGGGAGACTAGACATCTACCACCCCACTACCACTATCAGATTAGAGCCATAAGGGAGCCTAGACATCTACCATTACCAGATAAGAGCCATAAGGGAGACTAGACACCTAAAACACCACTACCACTACCAGATTAGAGCCATAAGGGAGACTAGACATCTACAACACCACTACCACTACCAGATTAGAGCCATAAGGGAGACTAGACATCTACCACCCCACTACCACTATCAGATTAGAGCCATAAGGGAGACTAGACATCTACCACCGAACTACCACTATCAGATTAGAGCCATAAGGAAGACTAGACATCTACCACCACACTACCACTATCAGATTAGAGCCATAAGGGAGACTAGACATCTACCACCCCACTACCACCCTCAGATTAGAGCCATAAGGGAGACTAGACATCTGCCACCAAAATACCTCTATCAGATTAGAGCCATAAGGGAGACTAGACATCTACCACTACCAGATTAGAGCCATAAGGGAGACTAGACATCTACCACCCCACTACCACTTTCAGATTAGAGCCATAAGGCAGACTAGACATCTACCACCCCACTACCACTATCAGATTAGAGCCATAAGGGAGCCTAGACATCTGCCACCCCACTACCACTATCAGATTAGAGCCATAAGGGAGTCTAGACATCTACCACTACCAGATTAGAGCCATAGGGGAGACTAGACATCTACCACCCCACTACCACTATCAGATTAGAGCCATAAGGGAGCCTAGACATCTGCCACCCCACTACCACTACCAGATTAGAGCCATAAGGGAGACTAGACATCTACCACACCACTACCACTATCAGATTAGAGCCATAAGGCAGACTAGACATCTACCACCCCACTACCACTATCAAATTAGAGCCATAAGGGAGACAAGACATCTATCACCCCATTACCACTATCAGATTAGAGCCATAAGGGAGACTAGACATCTACCACCCCACTACCACTATCAGATTAGAGCCATAAGGGAGACTAGACATCTACCACCGCACTACCACTATCAGATTAGAGCCATAAGGGAGACTAGACATCTACCACCACACTACCACTATTAGATTAGAGCCACAAGGGAGACTAGACATCTACCACCCCACTACCACTACCAGATTAGAGCCACAAGGGAGACTAGACATCTACCACCCCACTACCACTATCGAATTAGAGCTATAAGGGAGACTAGATATCTACCACCCCACTACCACTATCAGATTAGAGCCATAATGGAGACTAGACATCTACCACTACCAGATTAGAGCCATAAGGGAGACTAGATATCTACAACACCACTACCACCACCAGATTAGAGCCATAAGGGAGACTAGACATCTACCACCCCACTACCACTATCAAATTAGAGCCATAAGGGAGACAAGACATCTACCACCCCACTACCACTATCAGATTAGAGCCATAAGGGAGACTAGACATCTACCACCCCCCTATCAGATTAGAGCCATAAGTGAGACTAGACATCTACCACTCCACTACCACTATCAAATTAGAGCCATAAGGGAGACTAGACATCTACCACCCCACTACCACTATCAGATTAGAGCCATAAGGGACACTAGACATCTACCACCCCACTACCACTATCAGATTAGAGCCATAAGGGAGCCTAGACATCTACCACTACCAGATTAGAGCCATAAGGGAGACTAGACATCTACAACACCACTACCACTACCAGATTAGAGCCATAAGGGAGACTAGACATCTGCCACCCCACTACCACTATCAGATTAGAGCCATAAGGGAGACTAGACATCTACCAACGCACTACCACTATCAGATTAGAGCCATAAGGGAGACTAAACATCTACCACCACACTACCACTATCAGATTAGAGCCACAAGGGGGACTAGACATCTACCACCCCACTACCACTACCAGATTAGAGCCACAAGGGAGACTAGACATCTACCACCCCACTACCACTATCAGATTAGAGCCATAAGGGAGCCTAGACATCTACCACTACCAGATTAGAGCCATAAGGGAGACTAGACATCTACAACACCACTACCACTACCAGATTAGAGCCATAATGGAGACTAGACATCTACCACCCCACTACCACTATCAAATTAGAGCTATAAGGGAGACTAGATATCTACCACCCCACTACCACTATCAGATTAGAGCCATAAGGGAGCCTAGACATCTACCACTACCAGATTAGAGCCATAAGGAAGACTAGACATCTGCCACCCCACTACCACTATCAGATTAGAGCCATAAGGGAGACTAGACATCTAACACTCTCAGATTAGAGCCATAAGGGAGACCAGACATCTGCCACCCCACTACCACTATCAGATTAGAGCCATAAGGGATACTAGACATCTACCACTACCAGATTAGAGCCATAAGGGAGACTAGACATCTACCACCCCACTACCACTATCAGATTAGATCCATAAGGGAGACTAGACATCTACTACCCCACTACCACTATCAAATTAGAGCTATAAGGGAGACTAGATATCTACCACCCCACTACCACTATCAGATTAGAGCCATAAGGGAGACTAGACATCTACCACTACCAGATTAGAGCCATAAGGGAGACTAGATATCTACAACACCACTACCACTACCAGATTAGAGCCATAAGGGAGACTAGACATCTACCACCCCACTACCACTATCAGATTAGAGCCATAAGGGAGACTAGACATCTACCACCGCACTACCACTATCAGATTAGAGGCATAAGGGAGACTATACATCTACCACCACACTACCACTATCAGATTAGAGCCACAAGGGAGACTAGACATCTACCACCCCACTACCACTATCAAATTAGAGCTATAAGGGAGACCAGATATCTACCACCCCACTACCACTATCAGATTAGATCCATAAGGGAGACTAGACATCTACTACCCCACTACCACTTTCAGATTAGAGCCATAAGGGAGACTAGACATCTACCACTACCAGATTAGAGCCATAAGGGAGACTAGACATCTACAACACCACTACCACTACCAGATTAGAGCCATAAGGAAGACTAGACATCTACCACCACACTACCACTATCAGATTAGAGCCATAAGGGAGACTAGACATCTACCACCCCACTACCACTATCAGATTAGAGCCATAAGGGAGCCTAGACATCTACCACTACCAGATTAGAGCCATAAGGGAGACTAGACATCTACAACACCACTACCACTACCAGATTAGAGCCATAATGGAGACTAGACATCTACCACCCCACTACCACTATCAAATTAGAGCTATAAGGGAGACTAGATATCTACCACCCCACTACCACTATCAGATTAGAGCCATAAGGGAGCCTAGACATCTACCACTACCAGATTAGAGCCATAAGGAAGACTAGACATCTGCCACCCCACTACCACTATCAGATTAGAGCCATAAGGGAGACTAGACATCTAACACTCTCAGATTAGAGCCATAAGGGAGACCAGACATCTGCCACCCCACTACCACTATCAGATTAGAGCCATAAGGGATACTAGACATCTACCACTACCAGATTAGAGCCATAAGGGAGACTAGACATCTACCACCCCACTACCACTATCAGATTAGATCCATAAGGGAGACTAGACATCTACTACCCCACTACCACTATCAAATTAGAGCTATAAGGGAGACTAGATATCTACCACCCCACTACCACTATCAGATTAGAGCCATAAGGGAGACTAGACATCTACCACTACCAGATTAGAGCCATAAGGGAGACTAGATATCTACAACACCACTACCACTACCAGATTAGAGCCATAAGGGAGACTAGACATCTACCACCCCACTACCACTATCAGATTAGAGCCATAAGGGAGACTAGACATCTACCACCGCACTACCACTATCAGATTAGAGGCATAAGGGAGACTATACATCTACCACCACACTACCACTATCAGATTAGAGCCACAAGGGAGACTAGACATCTACCACCCCACTACCACTATCAAATTAGAGCTATAAGGGAGACCAGATATCTACCACCCCACTACCACTATCAGATTAGATCCATAAGGGAGACTAGACATCTACTACCCCACTACCACTTTCAGATTAGAGCCATAAGGGAGACTAGACATCTACCACTACCAGATTAGAGCCATAAGGGAGACTAGACATCTACAACACCACTACCACTACCAGATTAGAGCCATAAGGAAGACTAGACATCTACCACCACACTACCACTATCAGATTAGAGCCATAAGGGAGACTAGACATCTACCACCCCACTACCACCCTCAGATTAGAGCCATAAGGGAGACTAGACATCTGCCACCCCACTACCACTATCAGATTAGAGCCATAAGGGAGACTAGACATCTACCACTACCAGATTAGAGCCATAAGGGAGACTAGACATCTACCACCCCACTACCACTATCAGATTAGAGCCATAAGGCAGACTAGACATCTACCACCCCACTACCACTATCAGATTAGAGCCATAAGGGAGCCTAGACATCTGCCACCCCACTACCACTATCAGATTAGAGCCATAAGGGAGTCTAGACATCTACCACTACCAGAATAGAGCCATAGGGGAGACTAGACATCTACCACCCCACTATCACTATCAGATTAGAGCCATAAGGGAGCCTAGACATCTGCCACCCCACTACCACTACCAGATTAGAGCCATAAGGGAGACTAGACATCTACCACCCCACTACCACTATCAGATTAGAGCCATAAGGCAGACTAGACATCTACCACCCCACTACCACTATCAAATTAGAGCCATAAGGGAGACAAGACATCTATCACCCCACTACCACTATCAGATTAGAGCCACAAGGGAGACTAGACATCTACCACCCCACTACCACTATCAGATTAGAGCCATAAGGGAGCCTAGACATCTACCACTACCAGATTAGAGCCATAAGGGAGACTAGACATCTACAACACCACTACCACTACCAGATTAGAGCCATAAGGGAGACTAGACATCTACCACCCCACTACCACTATCAAATTAGAGCTATAAGGGAGACTAGATATCTACCACCCCACTACCACTATCAGATTAGAGCCATAAGGGAGCCTAGACATCTACCACTACCAGATTAGAGCCATAAGGAAGACTAGACATCTGCCACCCAACTACCACTATCAGATTAGAGCCATAAGGGAGACTAGACATCTACCACTCTCAGATTAGAGCCATAAGGGAGACTAGACATCTGCCACCCCACTACCACTATCAGATTAGAGCCATAAGGGAGACTAGACATCTACCACTACCAGATTAGAGCCATAAGGGAGACTAGACATCTACCACCCCACTACCACTATCAGATTAGATCCATAAGGGAGACTAGACATCTACTACCCCACTACCACTATCAAATTAGAGCTATAAGGGAGACTAGATATCTACCACCCCACTACCACTACCAGATTAGAGCCATACGGGAGACTAGACATCTACCACTACCAGATTAGAGCCATAAGGGAGACTAGATATCTACAACACCACTACCACTACCAGATTAGAGCCATAAGGGAGACTAGACATCTACCACCCCACTACCACTATCAGATTAGAGCCATAAGGGAGACTAGACATCTACCACCGCACTACCACTATCAGATTAGAGGCATAAGGGAGACTAGACATCTACCACCACACTACCACTATCAGATTAGAGCCACAAGGGAGACTAGACATCTACCACCCCACTACCACTATCAAATTAGAGCTATAAGGGAGACCAGATATCTACCACCCCACTACCACTATCAGATTAGATCCATAAGGGAGACTAGACATCTACTACCCCACTACCACTTTCAGATTAGAGCCATAAGGGAGACTAGACATCTACCACTACCAGATTAGAGCCATAAGGGAGACTAGACATCTACAACACCACTACCACTACCAGATTAGAGCCATAAGGGAGACTAGACATCTACCACCCCACTACCACTATCAGATTAGAGCCATAAGGGAGACTAGACATCTACCACCGCACTACCACTATCAGATTAGAGGCATAAGGAAGACTAGACATCTACCACCCCTCTACCACTCTCAGATTAGAGCCATAAGGGAGACTAGACATCTGCCACCCCACTACCACTATCAGATTAGAGCCATAAGGGAGACTAGACATCTACCACTCTCAGATTAGAGCCATAAGGGAGACTAGACATCTGCCACCCCACTACCACTATCAGATTAGAGCCATAAGGGAGACTAGACATCTACCACTACGAGATTAGAGCCATAAGGGAGACTAGACATCTACCACCCCACTACCACTATCAGATTAGATCCATAAGGGAGACTAGACATCTACTACCCCACTACCACTATCAGATTAGAGCCATAAGGGAGACTAGACATCTACCACCCCACTACCATTACAAAATTAGAGCCATACGGGAGACTAGACATCTACCACCCCACTACCACTACGAGATTAGAGCCATAAGGGAGACTAGAAATCTACCACCCCACTACCTCTATCAGATTACAGCCATAAGGGAGCCTAGACATCTACCACTACCAGATTAGAGCCATAAGGGAGACTAGACATCTACAACACCACTACCACTACCAGATTAGAGCCATAAGGGAGACTAGACATCTACAACCCCCCTATCAGATTAGAGCCATAAGTGAGACTAGACATCTACCACTACCAGATAAGAGCCATAAGGGAGACTAGACACCTACAACACCACTACCACTACCAGATTAGAGCCATAAGGGAGACTAGACATCTACAACACCACTACCACTACCAGATTAGAGCCATAAGGGAGACTAGACATCTACCACCCCACTACCACTATCAGATTAGAGCCATAAGGGAGCCTAGACATCTACCACTACCAGATAAGAGCCATAAGGGAGACTAGACACCTACAACACCACTACCACTACCAGATTAGAGCCATAAGGGAGACTAGACATCTACAACACCACTACCACTACCAGATTAGAGCCATAAGGGAGACTAGACATCTACCACCCCACTACCACTATCAGTTTAGAGCCATAAGGGAGACTAGACATCTACCACCCCACTACCACTATCAGATTAGAGCCATAAGGAAGACTAGACATCTACCACCACACTACCACTATCAGATTAGAGCCATAAGGGAGACTAGACATCTACCACCCCACTACCACCCTCAGATTAGAGCCATAAGGGAGACTAGACATCTGCCACCCCACTACCACTATCAGATTAGAGCCATAAGGGAGACTAGACATCTACCACTACCAGATTAGAGCCATAAGGGAGACTAGACATCTACCACCCCACTACCACTATCAGATTAGAGCCATAAGGCAGACTAGACATCTACCACCCCACTACCACTATCAGATTAGAGCCATAAGGGAGCCTAGACATCTGCCACCCCACTACCACTATCAGATTAGAGCCATAAGGGAGTCTAGACATCTACCACTACCAGATTAGAGCCATAGGGGAGACTAGACATCTACCACCCCACTACCACTATCAGATTAGAGGCATAAAGCAGACTAGACATCTACCACCCCACTATCACTATCAGATTAGAGCCATAAGGGAGCCTAGACATCTGCCACCCCACTACCACTACCAGATTAGAGCCATAAGGGAGACTAGACATCTACCACCCCACTACCACTATCAGATTAGAGCCATAAGGCAGACTAGACATCTACCACCCCACTACCACTATCAAATTAGAGCCATAAGGGAGAAGAGACATCTATCACCCCACTACCACTATCAGATTAGAGCCATAAGGGAGACTAGACATCTACCACCGCACTACCACTATCAGATTAGAGCCATAAGGGAGACTAGACATCTACCACCACACTACCACTATCAGATTAGAGCCACAAGGGAGACTAGACATCTACCACCCCACTACCACTACCAGATTAGAGCCACAAGGGAGACTAGACATCTACCACCCCACTACCACTATCGAATTAGAGCTATAAGGGAGACTAGATATCTACCACCCCACTACCACTATCAGATTAGAGCCATAATGGAGCCTAGACATCTACCACTACCAGATTAGAGCCATAAGGGAGACTAGATATCTACAACACCACTACCACCACCAGATTAGAGCCATAAGGGAGACTAGACATCTACGACCGCACTACCACTATCAGATTAGAGGCATAAGGGAGACTAGACATCTACCACCACACTACCACTATCAGATTAGAGCCACAAGGGAGACTAGACATCTACCACCCCACTACCACTATCAAATTAGAGCCATAAGGGAGACAAGACATCTACCACCCCACTACCACTATCAGATTAGAGCCATAAGGGAGACTAGACATCTACCACCCCCCTATCAGATTAGAGCCATAAGTGAGACTAGACATCTACCACTCCACTACCACTATCAGATTAGAGCCATAAGGGACACTAGACATCTACCACCCCACTACCACTATCAGATTAGAGCCATAAGGGAGCCTAGACATCTACCACTACCAGATTAGAGCCATAAGGGAGACTAGACATCTACAACACCACTACCACTACCAGATTAGAGCCATAAGGGAGACTAGACATCTGCCACCCCACTACCACTATCAGATTAGAGCCATAAGGGAGACTAGACATCTACCAACGCACTACCACTATCAGATTAGAGCCATAAGGGAGACTAAACATCTACCACCACACTACCACTATCAGATTAGAGCCACAAGGGGGACTAGACATCTACCACCCCACTACCACTACCAGATTAGAGCCACAAGGGAGACTAGACATCTACCACCCCACTACCACTATCAGATTAGAGCCATAAGGGAGCCTAGACATCTACCACTACCAGATTAGAGCCATAAGGGAGACTAGACATCTACAACACCACTACCACTACCAGATTAGAGCCATAATGGAGACTAGACATCTACCACCCCACTACCACTATCAAATTAGAGCTATAAGGGAGACTAGATATCTACCACCCCACTACCACTATCAGATTAGAGCCATAAGGGAGACTAGACATCTACCACTACCAGATTAGAGCCATAAGGAAGACTAGACATCTGCCACCCCACTACCACTATCAGATTACAGCCATAAGGGAGCCTAGACATCTACCACTACCAGATTAGAGCCATAAGGGAGACTAGACATCTACAACACCACTACCACTACCAGATTAGATGCATAAGGGAGACTAGACATCTACCACCCCCCTATCAGATTAGAGCCATAAGTGAGACTAGACATCTACCACTACCAGATAAGAGCCATAAGGGAGACTAGACACCTACAACACCACTACCACTACCAGATTAGAGCCATAAGGGAGACTAGACATCTACAACACCACTACCACTACCAGATTAGAGCCATAAGGGAGACTAGACATCTACCACCCCACTACCACTATCAGATTAGAGCCATAAGGGAGCCTAGACATCTACCACTACCAGATAAGAGCCATAAGGGAGACTAGACACCTACAACACCACTACCACTACCAGATTAGAGCCATAAGGGAGACTAGACATCTACAACACCACTACCACTACCAGATTAGAGCCATAAGGGAGACTAGACATCTACCACCCCACTACCACTATCAGATTAGAGCCATAAGGAAGACTAGACATCTACCACCACACTACCACTATCAGATTAGAGCCATAAGGGAGACTAGACATCTACCACCCCACTACCACCCTCAGATTAGAGCCATAAGGGAGACTAGACATCTGCCACCCCACTACCACTATCAGATTAGAGCCATAAGGGAGACTAGACATCTACCACTACCAGATTAGAGCCATAAGGGAGACTAGACATCTACCACCCCACTACCACTATCAGATTAGAGCCATAAGGCAGACTAGACATCTACCACCCCACTACCACTATCAGATTAGAGCCATAAGGGAGCCTAGACATCTGCCACCCCACTACCACTATCAGATTAGAGCCATAAGGGAGTCTAGACATCTACCACTACCAGATTAGAGCCATAGGGGAGACTAGACATCTACCACCCCACTACCACTATCAGATTAGAGGCATAAGGCAGACTAGACATCTACCACCCCACTATCACTATCAGATTAGAGCCATAAGGGAGCCTAGACATCTGCCACCCCACTACCACTACCAGATTAGAGCCATAAGGGAGACTAGACATCTACCACCCCACTACCACTATCAGATTAGAGCCATAAGGCAGACTAGACATCTACCACCCCACTACCACTATCAAATTAGAGCCATAAGGGAGAAGAGACATCTATCACCCCACTACCACTATCAGATTAGAGCCATAAGGGAGACTAGACATCTACCACCGCACTACCACTATCAGATTAGAGCCATAAGGGAGACTAGACATCTACCACCACACTACCACTATCAGATTAGAGCCACAAGGGAGACTAGACATCTACCACCCCACTACCACTACCAGATTAGAGCCACAAGGGAGACTAGACATCTACCACCCCACTACCACTATCGAATTAGAGCTATAAGGGAGACTAGATATCTACCACCCCACTACCACTATCAGATTAGAGCCATAATGGAGCCTAGACATCTACCACTACCAGATTAGAGCCATAAGGGAGACTAGATATCTACAACACCACTACCACCACCAGATTAGAGCCATAAGGGAGACTAGACATCTACGACCGCACTACCACTATCAGATTAGAGGCATAAGGGAGACTAGACATCTACCACCACACTACCACTATCAGATTAGAGCCACAAGGGAGACTAGACATCTACCACCCCACTACCACTATCAAATTAGAGCCATAAGGGAGACAAGACATCTACCACCCCACTACCACTATCAGATTAGAGCCATAAGGGAGACTAGACATCTACCACCCCCCTATCAGATTAGAGCCATAAGTGAGACTAGACATCTACCACTCCACTACCACTATCAAATTAGAGCCATAAGGGAGACTAGACATCTACCACCCCACTACCACTATCAGATTAGAGCCATAAGGGACACTAGACATCTACCACCCCACTACCACTATCAGATTAGAGCCATAAGGGAGCCTAGACATCTACCACTACCAGATTAGAGCCATAAGGGAGACTAGACATCTACAACACCACTACCACTACCAGATTAGAGCCATAAGGGAGACTAGACATCTGCCACCCCACTACCACTATCAGATTAGAGCCATAAGGGAGACTAGACATCTACCAACGCACTACCACTATCAGATTAGAGCCATAAGGGAGACTAAACATCTACCACCACACAACCACACTCAGATTGGAGCCACAAGGGGGACTAGACATCTACCACCCCACTACCACTACCAGATTAGAGCCACAAGGGAGACTAGACATCTACCACCCCACTACCACTATCAGATTAGAGCCATAAGGGAGCCTAGACATCTACCACTACCAGATTAGAGCCATAAGGGAGACTAGACATCTACAACACCACTACCACTACCAGATTAGAGCCATAATGGAGACTAGATATCTACCACCCCACTACCACTATCAAATTAGAGCTATAAGGGAGACTAGATATCTACCACCCCACTACCACTATCAGATTAGAGCCATAAGGGAGACTAGACATCTACCACTACCAGATTAGAGCCATAAGGAAGACTAGACATCTGCCACCCCACTACCACTATCAGATTAGAGCCATAAGGGAGACTAGACATCTAACACTCTCAGATTAGAGCCATAAGGGAGACCAGACATCTGCCACCCCACTACCACTATCAGATTAGAGCCATAAGGGAGACTAGACATCTACCACTACCAGATTAGAGCCATAAGGGAGACTAGACATCTACCACCCCACTACCACTATCAGATTAGATCCATAAGGGAGACTAGACATCTACTACCCCACTACCACTATCAAATTAGAGCTATAAGGGAGACTAGATATCTACCACCCCACTACCACTATCAGATTAGAGCCATAAGGGAGACTAGACATCTACCACTACCAGATTAGAGCAATAAGGGAGACTAGATATCTACAACACCACTACCACTACCAGATTAGAGCCATAAGGGAGACTAGACATCTACCACCCCACTACCACTATCAGATTAGAGGCATAAGGGAGACTATACATCTACCACCACACTACCACTATCAGATTAGAGCCACAAGGGAGACTAGACATCTACCACCCCACTACCACTATCAAATTAGAGCTATAAGGGAGACCAGATATCTACCACCCCACTACCACTATCAGATTAGATCCATAAGGGAGACTAGACATCTACTACCCCACTACCACTTTCAGATTAGAGCCATAAGGGAGACTAGACATCTACCACTACCAGATTAGAGCCATAAGGGAGACTAGACATCTACAACACCACTACCACTACCAGATTAGAGCCATAAGGGAGACTAGACATCTACCACCCCACTACCACTATCAGATTAGAGCCATAAGGGAGACTAGACATCTACCACCCCTCTACCACTCTCAGATTAGAGCCATAAGGGAGACTAGACATCTGCCACCCCACTACCACTATCAGATTAGAGCCATAAGGGAGACTAGACATCTACCACTCTCAGATTAGAGCCATAAGGGAGACAGACATCTGCCACCCCACTACCACTATCAGATTAGAGCCATAAGGGAGACTAGACATCTACCACTACCAGATTAGAGCCATAAGGGAGACTAGACATCTACCACCCCACTACCACTATCAGATTAGATCCATAAGGGAGACTAGACATCTACTACCCCACTACCACTATCAGAGTAGAGCCATAAGGGAGACTAGACATCTACCACCCCACTACCACTACAAGATTAGAGCCATACGGGAGACTAGACATCTACCACCCCACTACCACTACGAGATTAGAGCCATAAGAGAGACTAGACATCTACCACCCCACTACCTCTATCAGATTACAGCCATAAGGGAGCCTAGACATCTACCACTACCAGATTAGAGCCATAAGGGAGACTAGACATCTACAACACCACTACCACTACCAGATTAGAGCCATAAGGGAGACTAGACATCTACCACCCCCCTATCAGATTATAGCCATAAGTGAGACTAGACATCTACCACCCCTCTACCACTCTCAGATTAGAGCCATAAGGGAGACTAGACATCTGCCACCCCACTACCACTATCAGATTAGAGCCATAAGGGAGACTAGACATCTACCACTCTCAGATTAGAGCCATAAGGGAGACAGACATCTGCCACCCCACTTCCACTATCAGATTAGAGCCATAAGGGAGACTAGACATCTACCACTACCAGATTAGAGCCATAAGGGAGACTAGACATCTACCACCCCACTACCACTATCAGATTAGATCCATAAGGGAGACTAGACATCTACTACCCCACTACCACTATCAGATTAGAGCCATAAGGGAGACTAGACATCTACCACCCCACTACCACTACAAGATTAGAGCCATACGGGAGACTAGACATCTACCACCCCACTACCACTACGAGATTAGAGCCATAAGGGAGACTAGACATCTACCACCCCACTACCTCTATCAGATTACAGCCATAAGGGAGCCTAGACATCTACCACTACCAGATTAGAGCCATAAGGGAGACTAGACATCTACAACACCACTACCACTACCAGATTAGAGCCATAAGGGAGACTAGACATCTACCACCCCCCTATCAGATTATAGCCATAAGTGAGACTAGACATCTACCACTCCACTACCACTATCAAATTAGAGCCATAAGGGAGACTAGACATCTACCACCCCACTACCACTATCAGATTAGAGCCATAAGGGATCCTAGACATCTACCACTACCAGATTAGAGCCATAAGGGAGACTAGACATCTACAACACCACTATCAGATTAGAGGCATAAGGAAGACTAGACATCTACCACCCCTCTACCACTCTCAGATTAGAGCTATAAGGGAGACTAGATATCTACCACCCCACTACCACTATCAGATTAGAGCCATAAGGGAGCCTAGACATCTACCACTACCAGATTAGAGCCATAAGGAAGACTAGACATCTGCCACCCCACTACCACTATCAGATTAGAGCCATAAGGGAGACTAGACATCTACCACTCTCAGATTAGAGCCATAAGGGAGACTAGACATCTGCCACCCCACTACCACTATCAGATTAGAGCCATAAGGGAGACTAGACATCTACCACTACCAGAGTAGAGCCATAAGGGAGACTAGACATCTACCACCCCACTACCACTATCAGATTAGATCCATAAGGGAGACTAGACATCTACTACCCCACTACCACTTCCAGATTAGAGCCATAAGGGAGACTAGACATCTACCACCCCACTACCACTATCAAATTAGAGCTATAAGGGAGACTAGATATCTACCACCCCACTACCACTATCAGATTAGAGCCATAAGGGAGACTAGACATCTACCTCTACCAGATTAGAGCCATAAGGGAGACTAGACATCTACCACCCCACTACCACTATCAGATTAGAGCCATAAGGGAGACTAGACATCTACCACCCCACTACCACTATCAGATTAGAGGCATAAGGGAGACTAGACATCTACCACCACACTACCACTATCAGATTAGAGCCACAAGGGAGACTAGACATCTACCACCCCACTACCACTATCAAATTAGAGCTATAAGGGAGACCAGATATCTACCACCCCACTACCACTATCAGATTAGATCCATAAGGGAGACTAGACATCTACTACCCCACTACCACTTTCAGATTAGAGCCATAAGGGAGACTAGACATCTACCACTACCAGATTAGAGCCATAAGGGAGACTAGACATCTACAACACCACTACCACTACCAGATTAGAGCCATAAGGGAGACTAGACATCTACCACCCCACTAACACTATCAGATTAGAGCCATAAGGGAGACTAGACATCTACCACCGCACTACCAATTTCAGATTAGAGGCATAAGGAAGACTAGACATCTACCACCCCTCTACCACTCTCAGATTAGAGCCATAAGGGAGACTAGACATCTGCCACCCCACTACCACTATCAGATTAGAGCCATAAGGGAGACTAGACATCTACCACTACCAGATTAGAGCCATAAGGGAGGCTAGACATCTACCATCCCACTACCACTATCAGATTAGATCCATAAGGGAGACTAGACATCTACTACCCCACTACCACTATCAGATTAGAGCCATAAGGGAGACTAGACATCTACCACCCCACTACCACTACAAAATTAGAGCCATACGGGAGACTAGACATCTACCACCCCACTACCACTACGAGATTAGAGCCATAAGGGAGACTAGACATCTACCACCCCACTACCTCTATCAGATTACAGCCATAAGGGAGCCTAGACATCTACCACTACCAGATTAGAGCCATAAGGGAGACTAGACATCTACAACACCACTACCACTACCAGATTAGAGCCATAAGGGAGACTAGACATCTACCACCCCCCTATCAGATTAGAGCCATAAGTGAGACTAGGCATCTACCACTCCACTACCACTATCAAATTAGAGCCATAAGGGAGACTAGCCATCTACCACCCCACTACCACTATCAGATTAGAGCCATAAGGGAGACTAGACATCTACCACCCCACTACCACTACCAGATTAGAGCCATAAGGGAGACTAGACATCTACCACCCCCCTATCAGATTAGAGCCATAAGTGAGACTAGGCATCTACCACTCCACTACCACTATCAAATTAGAGCCATAAGGGAGACTAGCCATCTACCACCCCACTACCACTATCAGATTAGAGCCATAAGGGATCCTAGACATCTACCACTACCAGATTAGAGCCATAAGGGAGACTAGACATCTACAACACCACTATCAGATTAGAGGCATAAGGAAGACTAGACATCTACCACCCCTCTACCACTCTCAGATTAGAGCCATAAGGGAGACTAGACATCTGCCACCCCACTACCACTATCAGATTAGAGCCATAAGGGAGACTAGACATCTACCACTCTCAGATTAGAGCCATAAGGGAGACTAGACATCTGCCACCCCACTACCACTATCAGATTAGAGCCATAAGGGAGACTAGACATCTACCACTACCAGATTAGAGCCATAAGGGAGACTAGACATCTACCACCCCACTACCACTATCAGATTAGATCCATAAGGGAGACTAGACATCTACTACCCCACTACCACTATCAGATTAGAGCCATAAGGGAGACTAGACATCTACCACCCCACTACCACTACAAGATTAGAGCCATACGGGAGACTAGACATCTACCACCCCACTACCACTACGAGATTAGAGCAATAAGGGAGACTAGACATCTACCACCCCACTACCTCTATCAGATTACAGCCATAAGGGAGCCTAGACATCTACCACTACCAGATTAGAGCCATAAGGGAGACTAGACATCTACAACACCACTACCAGATTAGAGCCATAAGGGAGACTAGAAATCTACCACCCCACTACCACTATCAGATTAGAGCCATAAGGGAGACTAGACATCTACCACCCCACTACCACTATCAGATTAGAGCCATAAGGGATCCTAGACATCTACCACTACCAGATTAGAGCCATAAGGGAGACTAGACATCTACCACCCCACTACCACTATCAGATTAGAGCCATAAGGGAGTTTAGACATCTACCACCGCACTACCACTATCAGATTAGAGCCATAAGGAAGACTAGACATCTACCACCCCACTACCACTCTCAGATTAGAGCCATAAGGGAGACTAGACATCTACCACTACCAGATTAGAGCCATAAGGGAGACTAGACATCTACCACCCCACTATCACTATCAGATTAGAGCCATAAAGCAGACTAGACATCTACCACCCCACTACCACTGTCAGATTAGAGCCATAAGGGAGACTAGACATCTGCCACCCCACTACCACTATCAGATTAGATTCATAAGGGAGACTAGACATCTACCACCCCACTACCACTATCAGATTAGAGCCATAAGGAAGACTAGACATCTACCACCGCACTACCACTATCAGATTAGAGCCATAAGGAAGACTAGACATCTACCACCCCACTACCACTCTCAGATTAGAGCCATAAGGGAGACTAGACATCTGCCACCCCACTACCACTATCAGATTAGAGCCATAAGGGAGACTAGACATCAACCACTACCAGATTAGAGCCATAAGGGAGACTAGACATCTACCACCCCACTACCACTATCAGATTAGAGCCATAAGGGAGACTAGACATCTGCCACCCCACTACCACTATTAGAGTAGAGCCATAAGGGAGACTAGACATCTACCACTACCAGATTAGAGCCATAAGGGAGAATAGACATCTACCACCCCACTACCACTATCAAATTAGAGCCATAAGGGAGACAAGACATCTACCACCCCACTACCACTATCAGATTAGAGCCATAAGGGAGACTAGACATCTACCACCCCCCTATCAGATTAGAGCCATAAGTGAGACTAGACATCTGCCACTCCACTACCACTATCAAATTAGAGCCACAAGGGAGACTAGACATCTACCACCCCACTACCACTATCAGATTAGAGCCATAAGGGACACTAGACATCTACCACCCCACTACCACTATCAGATTAGAGCCATAAGGGAGCCTAGACATCTACCACTACCAGATTAGAGCCATAAGGGAGACTAGACATCTACAACACCACTACCACTACCAGATTAGAGCCATAAGGGAGACTAGACATCTACCACCCCACTACCACTATCAGATTAGAGCCATAAGGGAGACTAGACATCTACCACCGCACTACCACTATCAGATTAGAGCCATAAGGGAGACTAGACATCTACCACCCCACTACCACTATCAGATTAGAGCCATAAGTGAGACTAGACATCTACCACCCCACTACCACTACCAGATTAGAGCCATAAGGGAGACTAGACATCTACAACACCACTATCAGATTAGAGGCATAAGGAAGACTAGACATCTACCACCCCTCTACCACTCTCAGATTAGAGCCATAAGGGAGACTAGACATCTGCCACCCCACTACCACTATCAGATTGGAGCCATAAGGGAGACTAGACATCTACCACTCTCAGATTAGAGCCATAAGGGAGACTAGACATCTGCCACCCCACTACCACTATCAGATTAGAGCCATAAGGGAGACTAGACATCTACCACTACCAGATTAGAGCCATAAGGGAGACTAGACATCTACCACCCCACTACCACTATCAGATTAGATCCACAAGGGAGACTAGACATCTACTACCCCACTACCACTATCAGATTAGAGCAATAACGGAGACTAGACATCTACCACCCCAC
This sequence comes from Salvelinus fontinalis, assembly GCF_029448725.1. Taxonomy (NCBI): domain Eukaryota; kingdom Metazoa; phylum Chordata; class Actinopteri; order Salmoniformes; family Salmonidae; genus Salvelinus; species Salvelinus fontinalis. The sequence continues at coordinate 323,458 of NW_026600247.1, forward strand.
TACCACTACAAGATTAGATACATACGGGAGACTAGACATCTACCACCCCACTACTACTACGAGATTAGAGCCATAAGGGAGACTAGACATCTACTACCCCACTACCTCTATCAGATTACAGCCATAAGGGAGCCTAGACATCTACCACTACCAGATTAGAGCCATAAGGGAGACTAGACATCTACAACACCACTACCACTACCAGATTAGAGCCATAAGGGAGACTAGACATCTACCACCCCCCTATCAGATTAGAGCCATTAGTGAGACTAGACATCTACCACTCCACTACCACTATCAAATTAGAGCCATAAGGGAGACTAGACATCTACCACCCCACTACCACTATCAGATTAGAGCCATAAGGGAGACTAGACATCTACCACCCCACTACCACTATCAGATTAGAGCCATAAGGGATCCTAGACATCTACCACTACCAGATTAGAGCCATAAGGGAGACTAGACATCTACAAGACCACTACCACTTCCAGATTAGAGCCATAAGGGAGACTAGACATCTACCACCCCACTACCACTATCAGATTAGAGCCATAAGGGAGACTAGACATCTACCACCGCACTACCACTATAAGATTAGAGCCATAAGGGAGACTAGACATCTACCACCACACTACCACTATCAGATTAGAGCCACAAGGGGACCTAGACATCTACCACCCCACTACCACTACCAGATTAGAGCCACAAGGGAGACTAGACATCTACCACCCCACTACCACTATCAGATTAGAGCCATAAGGGAGACTAGACATCTACGACCCCACTACCACTATCAGATTAGAGCCATAAGGGAGACTAGATATCTACCACCCCACTACCACTACCAGATTAGAGCCATAAGGGAGACTAGACATCTACAACACCACTACCACTACCAGATTAGAGCCATAAGGGACACTGGACATCTACCACCGCACTACCACTATCAGATTAGAGCCATAAGGGAGACTAGACATCTACAACCCCACTACCAATACCAGATTAGAGCCACAAGGGAGACTAGACATCTACCACCCCACTACCACTATCAAATTAGAGCTATAAGGGAGTATAGATATCTACCACCCCACTACCACTATCAGATTAGAGCCATACGGGAGCCTAGACATCTACCACTACCAGATTAGAGCCATAAGGGAGACTAGACATCTACAACACCACTACCACTATCAAATTAGAGCTATAAGGGAGACTAGATATCTACCATCCCACTACCACTACCAGATTAGAGCCATACGGGAGACTAGACATCTACCACCCCACTACCACTACGAGATTAGAGCCATACGGGAGACTAGACATCTACCACCCCACTACCTCTATCAGATTACAGCCATAAGGGAGCCTAGACATCTACCACTACCAGATTAGAGCCATAAGGGAGACTAGACATCTACAACACCACTACCAGATTAGAGCCATAAGGGAGACTAGACATCTACCACCCCCCTATCAGATTAGAGCCATAAGGGAGACTAGACATCTACCACCCCACTACCACTATCAGATTAGAGCCATAAGGGAGCCTAGACATCTACCACTACCAGATTAGAGCCATAAGGGAGACTAGACATCTACAACACTACTACCAGATTAGAGCCATAAGGGAGACTAGACATCTACCACCCCACTACCACTATCAGATTAGAGCCATAAGGGACACTAGACATCTACCACCGCACTACCACTATCAGATTAGAGCCATAAGGGAGACTAGACATCTACCACTATCAGATTAGAGCCATAAGGGATCCTAGACATCTACCACTACCAGATTAGAGCCATAAGGGAGACTAGACATCTACCACCGCACTACCAATTTCAGATTAGAGGCATAAGGAAGACTAGACATCTACCACCCCTCTACCACTCTCAGATTAGAGCCATAAGGGAGACTAGACATCTGCCACCCCACTACCACTATCAGATTAGAGCCATAAGGGAGACTAGACATCTACCACTCTCAGATTAGAGCCATAAGGGAGACAGACATCTGCCACCCCACTACCACTATCAGATTAGAGCCATAAGGGAGACTAGACATCTACCACTACCAGATTAGAGCCATAAGGAAGACTAGACATCTACCATCCCACTACCACTATCAGATTAGATCCATAAGGGAGACTAGACATCTACTACTCCACTACCACTATCAGATTAGAGCCATAAGGGAGACTAGACATCTACCACCCCACTACCACTACAAGATTAGAGCCATACGGGAGACTAGACATCTACCACCCCACTACCACTACCAGATTAGAGCCATAAGGGAGACTAGACATCTACCACCCCCCTATCAGATTAGAGCCATAAGTGAGACTAGACATCTACCACTCCACTACCACTATCAAATTAGAGCCATAAGGGAGACTAGCCATCTACCACCCCACTACCACTATCAGATTAGAGCCATAAGGGAGACTAGACATCTACCACCCCACTACCACTATCAGATTAGAGCCATAAGGGATCCTAGACATCTACCACTACCAGATTAGAGCCATAAGGGAGACTAGACATCTACAACACCACTATCAGATTAGAGGCATAAGGAAGACTAGACATCTACCACCCCTCTACCACTCTCAGATTAGAGCCATAAGGGAGACTAGACATCTGCCACCCCACTACCACTATCAGATTAGAGCCATAAGGGAGACTAGACATCTACCACTCTCAGATTAGAGCCATAAGGGAGACTAGACATCTGCCACCCCACTACCACTATCAGATTAGAGCCATAAGGGAGACTAGACATCTACCACTACCAGATTAGAGCCATAAGGGAGACTAGACATCTACCACCCCACTACCACTATCAGATTAGATCCATAAGGGAGACTAGACATCTACTACCCCACTACCACTATCAGATTAGAGCCATAAGGGAGACTAGACATCTACCACCCCACTACCACTACAAGATTAGAGCCATACGGGAGACTAGACATCTACCACCCCACTACCACTACGAGATTAGAGCAATAAGGGAGACTAGACATCTAACATCCCACTACCTCTATCAGATTACAGCCATAAGGGAGCCTAGACATCTACCACTACCAGATTAGAGCCATAAGGGAGACTAGACATCTACAACACCACTACCAGATTAGAGCCATAAGGGAGACTAGAAATCTACCACCCCACTACCACTATCAGATTAGAGCCATAAGGGAGACTAGACATCTACCACCCCACTACCACTATCAGATTAGAGCCATAAGGGATCCTAGACATCTACCACTACCAGATTAGAGCCATAAGGGAGACTAGACATCTACCACCCCACTACCACTATCAGATTAGAGCCATAAGGGAGTTTAGACATCTACCACCGCACTACCACTATCAGATTAGAGCCATAAGGAAGACTAGACATCTACCACCGCACTACCACTCTCAGATTAGAGCCATAAGGGAGACTAGACATCTACCACTACCAGATTAGAGCCATAAGGGAGACTAGACATCTACCACCCCACTATCACTATCAGATTAGAGCCATAAAGCAGACTAGACATCTACCACCCCACTACCACTGTCAGATTAGAGCCATAAGGGAGACTAGACATCTGCCACCCCACTACCACTATCAGATTAGATTCATAAGGGAGACTAGACATCTACCACCCCACTACCACTATCAGATTAGAGCCATAAGGAAGACTAGACATCTACCACCGCACTACCACTATCAGATTAGAGCCATAAGGAAGACTAGACATCTACCACCCCACTACCACTCTCAGATTAGAGCCATAAGGGAGACTAGACATCTGCCACCCCACTACCACTATCAGATTAGAGCCATAAGGGAGACTAGACATCAACCACTACCAGATTAGAGCCATAAGGGAGACTAGACATCTACCACCCCACTACCACTATCAGATTAGAGCCATAAGGGAGACTAGACATCTGCCACCCCACTACCACTATCAGAGTAGAGCCATAAGGGAGACTAGACATCTATCACTACCAGATTAGAGCCATAAGGGAGAATAGACATCTACCACCCCACTACCACTATCAAATTAGAGCCATAAGGGAGACAAGACATCTACCACCCCACTACCACTATCAGATTAGAGCCATAAGGGAGACTAGACATCTACCACCCCCCTATCAGATTAGAGCCATAAGTGAGACTAGACATCTGCCACTCCACTACCACTATCAAATTAGAGCCACAAGGGAGACTAGACATCTACCACCCCACTACCACTATCAGATTAGAGCCATAAGGGACACTAGACATCTACAACCCCACTACCACTATCAGATTAGAGCCATAAGGGAGCCTAGACATCTACCACTACCAGATTAGAGCCATAAGGGAGACTAGACATCTACAACACCACTACCACTACCAGATTAGAGCCATAAGGGAGACTAGACATCTACCACCCCACTACCACTATCAGATTAGAGCCATAAGGGAGACTAGACATCTACCACCGCACTACCACTATCAGATTAGAGCCATAAGGGAGACTAGACATCTACCACCCCACTACCACTATCAGATTAGAGCCATAAGTGAGACTAGACATCTACCACCCCACTACCACTACCAGATTAGAGCCATAAGGGAGACTAGACATCTACAACACCACTATCAGATTAGAGGCATAAGGAAGACTAGACATCTACCACCCCTCTACCACTCTCAGATTAGAGCCATAAGGGAGACTAGACATCTGCCACCCCACTACCACTATCAGATTGGAGCCATAAGGGAGACTAGACATCTACCACTCTCAGATTAGAGCCATAAGGGAGACTAGACATCTGCCACCCCACTACCACTATCAGATTAGAGCCATAAGGGAGACTAGACATCTACCACTACCAGATTAGAGCCATAAGGGAGACTAGACATCTACCACCCCACTACCACTATCAGATTAGATCCACAAGGGAGACTAGACATCTACTACCCCAGTACCACTATCAGATTAGAGCAATAACGGAGACTAGACATCTACCACCCCACTACCACTACAAGATTAGATACATACGGGAGACTAGACATCTACCACCCCACTACTACTACGAGATTAGAGCCATAAGGGAGACTAGACATCTACCACCCCACTACCTCTATCAGATTACAGCCATAAGGGAGCCTAGACATCTACCACTACCAGATTAGAGCCATAAGGGAGACTAGACATCTACAACACCACTACCACTACCAGATTAGAGCCATAAGGGAGACTAGACATCTACCACCCCCCTATCAGATTAGAGCCATAAGTGAGACTAGACATCTACCACTCCACTACCACTATCAAATTAGAGCCATAAGGGAGACTAGACATCTACCACCCCACTACCACTATCAGATTAGAGCCATAAGGGAGACTAGACATCTACCACCCCACTACCACTATCAGATTAGAGCCATAAGGGATCCTAGACATCTACCACTACCAGATTAGAGCCATAAGGGAGACTAGACATCTACAAGACCACTACCACTACCAGATTAGAGCCATAAGGGAGACTAGACATCTACCACCCCACTACCACTATCAGATTAGAGCCATAAGGGAGACTAGACATCTACCACCGCACTACCACTATAAGATTAGAGCCATAAGGGAGACTAGACATCTACCACCACACTACCACTATCAGATTAGAGCCACAAGGGGACCTTGACATCTACCACCCCACTACCACTACCAGATTAGAGCCACAAGGGAGACTAGACATCTACCACCCCACTACCACTATCAGATTAGAGCCATAAGGGAGACTAGACATCTACCACCCCACTACCACTATCAGATTAGAGCCATAAGGGAGACTAGACATCTACCACCCCACTACCACTACCAGATTAGAGCCATAAGGGAGACTAGACATCTACAACACCACTACCACTACCAGATTAGAGCCATAAGGGAGACTAGACATCTACCACCCCACTACCACTACCAGATTAGAGCCATAAGGGAGACTAGACATCTACCACCCCACTACCACTATCAGATTAGAGCCATAAGGGACACTAGACATCTACCACCGCACTACCACTATCAGATTAGAGCCATAAGGGAGACTAGACATCTACAACCCCACTACCAATACCAGATTAGAGCCACAAGGGAGACTAGACATCTACCACCCCACTACCACTATCAAATTAGAGCTATAAGGGAGTATAGATATCTACCACCCCACTACCACTATCAGATTAGAGCCATACGGGAGCCTAGACATCTACCACTACCAGATTAGAGCCATAAGGGAGACTAGACATCTACAACACCACTACCACTATCAAATTAGAGCTATAAGGGAGACTAGATATCTACCATCCCACTACCACTACCAGATTAGAGCCATACGGGAGACTAGACATCTACCACCCCACTACCACTACGAGATTAGAGCCATACGGGAGACTAGACATCTACCACCCCACTACCTCTATCAGATTACAGCCATAAGGGAGCCTAGACATCTACCACTACCAGATTAGAGCCATAGGGGAGACTAGACATCTACAACACCACTACCAGATTAGAGCCATAAGGGAGACTAGACATCTACCACCCCCCTATCAGATTAGAGCCATAAGGGAGACTAGACATCTACCACCCCACTACCACTATCAGATTAGAGCCATAAGGGAGCCTAGACATCTACCACTAACAGATTACAGCCATAAGGGAGACTAGACATCTACAACACCACTACCAGATTAGAGCCATAAGGGAGACTAGACATCTACCACCCCACTACCACTATCAGATTAGAGCCATAAGGGACACTAGACATCTACCACCGCACTACCACTATCAGATTAGAGCCATAAGGGAGACTAGACATCTACCACTATCAGATTAGAGCCATAAGGGATCCTAGACATCTACCACTACCAGATTAGAGCCATAAGGGAGACTAGACATCTACAACACCACTACCAGATTAGAGCCATAAAGGAGACTAGACATCTACCACCCCACTACCACTATCAGATTAGAGCCATAAGGGAGTTTAGACATCTACCACCCCACTACCACTCTCAGATTAGAGCCATAAGGGAGACTAGACATCTACCACTATCAGATTAGAGCCATAAGGGAGTTTAGACATCTACCACCCCACTACCACTGTCAGATTAGAGCCATAAGGGAGACTAGACATCTGCCACCCCACTACCACTATCAGATTAGATTCATAAGGGAGACTAGACATCTACCACCCCACTACCACTATCAGATTAGAGCCATAAGGAAGACTAGACATCTACCACCGCACTACCACTATCAGATTAGAGCCATAAGGAAGACTAGACATCTACCACCCCACTACCACTATCAGATTAGAGCCATAAGGGAGACTAGACATCTGCCACCCCACTACCACTATCAGATTAGAGCCATAAGGGAGACTAGACATCTACCACTACCAGATTAGAGCCATAAGGGAGACTAGACATCTACCACCCCACTACCACTATCAGATTAGAGCCATAAGGGAGACTAGACATCTACCACTACCAGATTAGAGACATAAGGGAGAATAGACATCTACCATCCCACTACCACTATCAAATTAGAGCCATAAGGGAGACAAGACGTCTACCACCCCACTACCACTATCAGATTAGAGCCATAAGGGAGACTAGACATCTACCACCCCCCTATCAGATTAGAGCCATAAGTGAGACTAGACATCTACCACCCCACTACCACTATCAGATTAGAGCCATAAGGGACACTAGACATCTACCACCCCACTACCACTATCAGATTAGAGCCATAAGGGAGCCTAGACATCTACCACTACCAGATTAGAGCCATAAGGGAGACTAGACATCTACAACACCACTACCACTACCAGATTAGAGCCACAAGGGGGCCTAGACATCTACCACCCCACTACCACTACCAGATTAGAGCCACAAGGGAGACTAGACATCTACCACCCCACTACCACTATCAGATTAGAGCCATAAGGGAGACTAGACATCTACCACCCCACTACCACTATCAGATTAGAGCCATAAGGGAGACTAGATATCTACCACCCCACTACCACTACCAGATTAGAGCCATAAGGGAGACTAGACATCTACAACACCACTACCACTACCAGATTAGAGCCATAAGGGAGACTAGACATCTACCACCCCCCTATCAGATTAGAGCCATAAGTGAGACTAGACATCTACCACCCCACTACCACTATCAGATTAGAGCCATAAGGGAGACTAGACATCTACCACCCCACTACCACTATCATATTAGAGCCATAAGGGAGCCTAGACATCTACCACTACCAGATTAGAGCCATAAGGGAGACTAGACATCTACAACACCACTACCAGATTAAAGCCATAAGGGAGACTAGACATCTACCACCCCACTACCACTATCAGATTAGAGCCATAAGGGACACTAGACATCTACAACCCCACTACCAATACCAGATTAGAGCCACAAGGGAGACTAGACATCTACCACCCCACTACCACTATCAAATTAGAGCTATAAGGGAGTATAGATGTCTACCACCCCACTACCACTATCAGATTAGAGCCATACGGGAGCCTAGACATCTACCACTACCAGATTAGAGCCATAAGGGAGACTAGACATCTACAACACCACTACCACTATCAAATTAGAGCTATAAGGGAGACTAGATATCTACCACCCCACTACCACTACCAGATTAGAGCCATACGGGAGACTAGACATCTACCACCCCACTACCACTACGAGATTAGAGCCATACGGGAGACTAGACATCTACCACCCCACTACCTCTATCAGATTACAGCTATAAGGGAGCCTAGACATCTACCACTACCAGATTAGAGCCATAAGGGAGACTAGACATCTACAACACCACTACCAGATTAGAGCCATAAGGGAGACTAGACATCTACCACCCCCTATCAGATTAGAGCCATAAGGGAGACTAGACATCTACCACCCCACTACCACTATCAGATTAGAGCCATAAGGGAGCCTAGACATCTACCACTACCAGATTAGAGCCATAAGGGAGACTAGACATCTACAACACCACTACCAGATTAGAGCCATAAGGGAGACTAGACATCTACCACCCCACTACCACTATCAGATTAGAGCCATAAGGGACACTAGACATCTACCACCGCACTACCACTATCAGATTAGAGCCATAAGGGAGACTAGACATCTACAACACCACTACCAGATTAGAGCCATAAGGGAGACTAGACATCTACCACCCCACTACCACTATCAAATTAGAGCTATAAGGGAGTATAGATATCTACCACCCCACTACCACTATCAGATTAGAGCCATACGGGAGCCTAGACATCTACCACTACCAGATTAGAGCCATAAGGGAGACTAGACATCTACAACACCACTACCACTATCAAATTAGAGCTATAAGGGAGACTAGATATCTACCACCCCACTACCACTACCAGATTAGAGCCATACGGGAGACTAGACATCTACCACCCCACTACCACTACGAGATTAGAGCCATACGGGGGACTAGACATCTACCACCCCACTACCTCTATCAGATTACAGCCATAAGGGAGCCTAGACATCTACCACTACCAGATTAGAGCCATAAGGGAGACTAAACATCTACAACACCACTACCAGATTAGAGCCATAAGGGAGACTAGACATCTACCACCCCCTATCAGATTAGAGCCATAAGGGAGACTAGACATCTACCACCCCACTACCACTATCAGATTAGAGCCATAAGGGAGCCTAGACATCTACCACTACCAGATTAGAGCCATAAGGGAGACTAGACATCTACAACACCACTACCAGATTAGAGCCATAAGGGAGACTAGACATCTACCACCCCACTACCACTATCAAATTAGAGCCATAAGGGACACTAGACATCTACCACCGCACTACCACTATCAGATTAGAGCCATAAGGGAGACTAGACATCTACAACACCACTACCAGATTAGAGCCATAAGGGAGACTAGACATCTACCACCCCACTACCACTATCAAATTAGAGCTATAAGGGAGTATAGATATCTACCACCCCACTACCACTATCAGATTAGAGCCATACGGGAGCCTAGACATCTACCACTACCAGATTAGAGCCATAAGGGAGACTAGACATCTACAACACCACTACCACTATCAAATTAGAGCTATAAGGGTGACTAGATATCTACCACCCCACTACCACTACCAGATTAGAGCCATACGGGAGACTAGACATCTACCACCCCACTACCACTACGAGATTAGAGCCATACGGGAGACTAGACATCTACCACCCCACTACCTCTATCAGATTACAGCCATAAGGGAGCCTAGACATCTACCACTACCAGATTAGAGCCATACGGGAGACTAGACATCTACCACCCCACTACCACTACGAGATTAGAGCCATAAGTGAGACTAGACATCTACCACCCCACTACCACTATCAGATTAGAGCCATAAGGGAGACTAGACATCTACCACCGCACTACCACTATCAGATTAGAGCCATAAGGGAGACTAGACATCTACCACCACACTACCACTATCAGATTAGAGCCACAAGGGGGACTAGACATCTACCACCCCACTACCACTACCAGATTAGAGCCACAAGGGAGACTAGACATCTACCACCCCACTACCACTATCAGATTAGAGCCATAAGGGAGACTAGACATCTACTACCCCACTACCACTATCAGATTAGAGCCATAAGGGAGACTAGATATCTACCACCCCACTACCACTACCAGATTAGAGCCATAAGGGAGACTAGACATCTACAACACCACTACCACTACCAGATTAGAGCCATAAGGGAGACTAGACATCTACCACCCCCCTATCAGATTAGAGCCATAAGTGAGACTAGACATCTACCACCCCACTACCACTATCAGATTAGAGCCATAAGGGAGACTAGACATCTACCACCCCACTACCACTACAAGATTAGAGCCATACGGGAGACTATACATCTACAACACCACTATCAGATTAGAGCCATAAGGGAGCCTAGACATCTACCACTACCAGATTAGAGCCATAAGGGAGACTAGACATCTACAACACCACTACCACTACCAGATTAGAGCCATAAGGGAGACTAGACATCTACAACACCACTATCAGATTAGAGGCATAAGGAAGACTAGACATCTACCACCCCTCTACCACTCTCAGATTAGAGCCATAAGTGAGACTAGACATCTGCCACCCCACTACCACTATCAGATTAGAGCCATAAGGGAGACTAGACATCTACCACTCTCAGATTAGAGCCATAAGGGAGACTAGACATCTGCCACCCCACTACCACTATCAGATTAGAGCCATAAGGGAGACTAGACATCTACCACTACCAGATTAGAGCCATAAGGGAGACTAGACATCTACCACCCCACTACCACTATCAGATTAGATCCATAAGGGAGACTAGACATCTACTACCCCACTACCACTATCAGATTAGAGCCATAAGGGAGACTAGACATCTACCACCCCACTACCACTACAAGATTAGAGCCATACGGGAGACTAGACATCTACCACCCCACTACCACTACGAGATTAGAGCCATAAGGGAGACTAGACATCTACCACCCCACTACCTCTATCAGATTACAGCCATAAGGGAGCCTAGACATCTACCACTACCAGATTAGAGCCATAAGGGAGACTAGACATCTACAACACCACTACCACTACCAGATTAGAGCCATAAGGGAGACTAGACATCTACCAGCCCCCTATCAGATTAGAGCCATAAGTGAGACTAGACATCTACCACTCCACTACCACTATCAAATTAGAGCCATAAGGGAGACTAGACATCTACCACCCCACTACCACTATCAGATTAGAGCCATAAGGGAGACTAGACATCTACCACCCCACTACCACTATCAGATTAGAGCCATAAGGGATCCTAGACATCTACCACTACCAGATTAGAGCCATAAGGGAGACTAGACATCTACAACACCACTACCAGATTAGAGCCATAAAGGAGACTAGACATCTACCACCCCACTACCACTATCAGATTAGAGCCATAAGGGAGTTTAGACATCTACCACCGCACTACCACTATCAGATTAGAGCCATAAGGAAGACTAGACATCTGCCACCCCACTACCACTATCAGATTAGAGCCATAAGGGAGACTAGACATCTACCACTACCAGATTAGAGCCATAAGGGAGACTAGACATCTACCACCCCACTACCACTATCAGATTAGAGCCATAAGGGAGACTAGACATCTGCCACCCCACTACCACTATCAGATTAGAGCCATAAGGGAGACTAGACATCTACCACTACCAGATTAGAGACATAAGGGAGAATAGACATCTACCACCCCACTACCACTATAAAATTAGAGCCATAAGGGAGACAAGACGTCTACCACCCCACTACCACTATCAGATTAGAGCCATAAGGGAGACTAGACATCTACCACCCCCCTATCAGATTAGAGCCATAAGTGAGACTAGACATCTACCACCCCACTACCACTATCAGATTAGAGCCATAAGGGAGACTAGACATCTACCACCCCACTACCACTATCATATTAGAGCCATAAGGGAGCCTAGACATCTACCACTACCAGATTAGAGCCATAAGGGAGACTAGACATCTACAACACCACTACCAGATTAAAGCCATAAGGGAGACTAGACATCTACCACCCCACTACCACTATCAGATTAGAGCCATAAGGGACACTAGACATCTACAACCCCACTACCAATACCAGATTAGAGCCACAAGGGAGACTAGACATCTACCACCCCACTACCACTATCAAATTAGAGCTATAAGGGAGTATAGATGTCTACCACCCCACTACCACTATCAGATTAGAGCCATACGGGAGCCTAGACATCTACCACTACCAGATTAGAGCCATAAGGGAGACTAGACATCTACAACACCACTACCACTATCAAATTAGAGCTATAAGGGAGACTAGATATCTACCACCCCACTACCACTACCAGATTAGAGCCATACGGGAGACTAGACATCTACCACCCCACTACCACTACGAGATTAGAGCCATACGGGAGACTAGACATCTACCACCCCACTACCTCTATCAGATTACAGCCATAAGGGAGCCTAGACATCTACCACTACCAGATTAGAGCCATAAGGGAGACTAGACATCTACAACACCACTACCAGATTAGAGCCATAAGGGAGACTAGACATCTACCACCCCACTACCACTATCAGATTAGAGCCAAAAGGGACACTAGACATCTACCACCGCACTACCACTATCAGATTAGAGCCATAAGGGAGACTAGACATCTACAACACCACTACCAGATTAGAGCCATAAGGGAGACTAGACATCTACCACCCCACTACCACTATCAAATTAGAGCTATAAGGGAGTATAGATATCTACCACTCCACTACCACTATCAGATTAGAGCCATACGGGAGCCTAGACATCTACCACTACCAGATTAGAGCCATAAGGGAGACTAGACATCTACAACACCACTACCACTATCAAATTAGAGCTATAAGGGAGACTAGATATCTACCACCCCACTACCACTACCAGATTAGAGCCATACGGGAGACTAGACATCTACCACCCCACTACCACTACGAGATTAGAGCCATACGGGGGACTAGACATCTACCACCCCACTACCTCTATCAGATTACAGCCATAAGGGAGCCTAGACATCTACCACTACCAGATTAGAGCCATAAGGGAGACTAGACATCTACAACACCACTACCAGATTAGAGCCATAAGGGAGACTAGACATCTACCACCCCCTATCAGATTAGAGCCATAAGGGAGACTAGACATCTACCACCCCACTACCACTATCAGATTAGAGCCATAAGGGAGCCTAGACATCTACCACTACCAGATTAGAGCCATAAGGGAGACTAGACATCTACAACACCACTACCAGATTAGAGCCATAAGGGAGACTAGACATCTACCACCCCACTACCACTATCAAATTAGAGCCATAAGGGACACTAGACATCTACCACCGCACTACCACTATCAGATTAGAGCCATAAGGGAGACTAGACATCTACAACACCACTACCAGATTAGAGCCATAAGGGAGACTAGACATCTACCACCCCACTACCACTACCAAATTAGAGCTATAAGGGAGTATAGATATCTACCACCCCACTACCACTATCAGATTAGAGCCATACGGGAGCCTAGACATCTACCACTACCAGATTAGAGCCATAAGGGAGACTAGACATCTACAACACCACTACCACTATCAAATTAGAGCTATAAGGGAGACTAGATATCTACCACCCCACTACCACTACCAGATTAGAGCCATACGGGAGACTAGACATCTACCACCCCACTACCACTACGAGATTAGAGCCATACGGGAGACTAGACATCTACCACCCCACTACCTCTATCAGATTACAGCCATAAGGGAGCCTAGACATCTACCACTACCAGATTAGAGCCATAAGGGAGACTAGACATCTACAACACCACTACCAGATTAGAGCCATAAGGGAGACTAGACATCTACCACCCCCTATCAGATTAGAGCCATAAGGGAGACTAGACATCTACCACCCCACTACCACTATCAGATTAGAGCCATAAGGGAGCCTAGACATCTACCACTACCAGATTAGAGCCATAAGGGAGACTAGACATCTACAACACCACTACCAGATTAGAGCCATAAGGGAGACTAGACATCTACCACCCCACTACCACTATCAGATTAGAGCCAAAAGGGACACTAGACATCTACCACCGCACTACCACTATCAGATTAGAGCCATAAGGGAGACTAGACATCTACAACACCACTACCAGATTAGAGCCATAAGGGAGACTAGACATCTACCACCCCACTACCACTATCAAATTAGAGCTATAAGGGAGTATAGATATCTACCACCCCACTACCACTATCAGATTAGAGCCATACGGGAGCCTAGACATCTACCACTACCAGATTAGAGCCATAAGGGAGACTAGACATCTACAACACCACTACCACTATCAAATTAGAGCTATAAGGGAGACTAGATATCTACCACCCCACTACCACTACCAGATTAGAGCCATACGGGAGACTAGACATCTACCACCCCACTACCACTACGAGATTAGAGCCATACGGGGGACTAGACATCTACCACCCCACTACCTCTATCAGATTACAGCCATAAGGGAGCCTAGACATCTACCACTACCAGATTAGAGCCATAAGGGAGACTAGACATCTACAACACCACTACCAGATTAGAGCCATAAGGGAGACTAGACATCTACCACCCCCTATCAGATTAGAGCCATAAGGGAGACTAGACATCTACCACCCCACTACCACTATCAGATTAGAGCCATAAGGGAGCCTAGACATCTACCACTACCAGATTAGAGCCATAAGGGAGACTAGACATCTACAACACCACTACCAGATTAGAGCCATAAGGGAGACTAGACATCTACCACCCCACTACCACTATCAAATTAGAGCCATAAGGGACACTAGACATCTACCACCGCACTACCACTATCAGATTAGAGCCATAAGGGAGACTAGACATCTACAACACCACTACCAGATTAGAGCCATAAGGGAGACTAGACATCTACCACCCCACTACCACTATCAAATTAGAGCTATAAGGGAGTATAGATATCTACCACCCCACTACCACTATCAGATTAGAGCCATACGGGAGCCTAGACATCTACCACTACCAGATTAGAGCCATAAGGGAGACTAGACATCTACAACACCACTACCACTATCAAATTAGAGCTATAAGGGTGACTAGATATCTACCACCCCACTACCACTACCAGATTAGAGCCATACGGGAGACTAGACATCTACCACCCCACTACCACTACGAGATTAGAGCCATACGGGAGACTAGACATCTACCACCCCACTACCTCTATCAGATTACAGCCATAAGGGAGCCTAGACATCTACCACTACCAGATTAGAGCCATAAGGGAGACTAGACATCTACAACACCACTACCACTACCAGATTAGAGCCATAAGTGAGACTAGACATCTACCACCCCACTACCACTATCAGATTAGAGCCATAAGGGAGACTAGACATCTACCACCGCACTACCACTATCAGATTAGAGCCATAAGGGAGACTAGACATCTACCACCACACTACCACTATCAGATTAGAGCCACAAGGGGGACTAGACATCTACCACCCCACTACCACTACCAGATTAGAGCCACAAGGGAGACTAGACATCTACCACCCCACTACCACTATCAGATTAGAGCCATAAGGGAGACTAGACATCTACTACCCCACTACCACTATCAGATTAGAGCCATAAGGGAGACTAGATATCTACCACCCCACTACCACTACCAGATTAGAGCCATAAGGGAGACTAGACATCTACAACACCACTACCACTACCAGATTAGAGCCATAAGGGAGACTAGACATCTACCACCCCCCTATCAGATTAGAGCCATAAGTGAGACTAGACATCTACCACCCCACTACCACTATCAGATTAGAGCCATAAGGGAGACTAGACATCTACCACCCCACTACCACTACAAGATTAGAGCCATACGGGAGACTATACATCTACAACACCACTATCAGATTAGAGCCATAAGGGAGCCTAGACATCTACCACTACCAGATTAGAGCCATAAGGGAGACTAGACATCTACAACACCACTACCACTACCAGATTAGAGCCATAAGGGAGACTAGACATCTACAACACCACTATCAGATTAGAGGCATAAGGAAGACTAGACATCTACCACCCCTCTACCACTCTCAGATTAGAGCCATAAGTGAGACTAGACATCTGCCACCCCACTACCACTATCAGATTAGAGCCATAAGGGAGACTAGACATCTACCACTCTCAGATTAGAGCCATAAGGGAGACTAGACATCTGACACCCCACTACCACTATCAGATTAGAGCCATAAGGGAGACTAGACATCTTCCACTACCAGATTAGAGCCATAAGGGAGACTAGACATCTACCACCCCACTACCACTATCAGATTAGATCCATAAGGGAGACTAGACATCTACTACCCCACTACCACTATCAGATTAGAGCCATAAGGGAGACTAGACATCTACCACCCCACTACCACTACAAGATTAGAGCCATACGGGAGACTAGACATCTACCACCCCACTACCACTACGAGATTAGAGCCATAAGGGAGACTAGACATCTACCACCCCACTACCTCTATCAGATTACAGCCATAAGGGAGCCTAGACATCTACCACTACCAGATTAGAGCCATAAGGGAGACTAGACATCTACAACACCACTACCACTACCAGATTAGAGCCATAAGGGAGACTAGACATCTACCAGCCCCCTATCAGATTAGAGCAATAAGTGAGACTAGACATCTACCACTCCACTACCACTATCAAATTAGAGCCATAAGGGAGACTAGACATCTACCACCCCACTACCACTATCAGATTAGAGCCATAAGGGAGACTAGACATCTACCACCCCACTACCACTATCAGATTAGAGCCATAAGGGATCCTAGACATCTACCACTACCAGATTAGAGCCATAAGGGAGACTAGACATCTACAACACCACTACCAGATTAGAGCCATAAAGGAGACTAGACATCTACCACCCCACTACCACTATCAGATTAGAGCCATAAGGGAGTTTAGACATCTACCACCGCACTACCACTATCAGATTAGAGCCATAAGGAAGACTAGACATCTGCCACCCCACTACCACTATCAGATTAGAGCCATAAGGGAGACTAGACATCTACCACTACCAGATTAGAGCCATAAGGGAGACTAGACATCTACCACCCCACTACCACTATCAGATTAGAGCCATAAGGGAGACTAGACATCTGCCACCCCACTACCACTATCAGATTAGAGCCATAAGGGAGACTAGACATCTACCACTACCAGATTAGAGACATAAGGGAGAATAGACATCTACCACCCCACTACCACTATAAAATTAGAGCCATAAGGGAGACAAGACGTCTACCACCCCACTACCACTATCAGATTAGAGCCATAAGGGAGACTAGACATCTACCACCCCCCTATCAGATTAGAGCCATAAGTGAGACTAGACATCTACCACTCCACTACCACTATCAAATTAGAGCCATAAGGGAGACTAGACATCTACCACTCCACTACCACTATCAGATTAGAGCCAAAAGGGACACTAGACATCTACCACCCCACTACCACTATCAGATTAGAGCCATAAGGGAGCCTAGACATCTACCATTACCAGATTAGAGCCATAAGGGAGACTAGACATCTACAACAACACTACCACTACCAGATTAGAGCCATAAGGGAGACTAGACATCTACCACCGCACTACCACTATCAGATTAGAGCCATAAGGGAGACTAGACATCTACCACCACACTACCACTATCAGATTAGAGCCACAAGGGGACCTAGACATCTACCACCCCACTACCACTACCAGATTAGAGCCACAAGGGAGACTAGACATCTACCACCCCACTACCGCTATCAGATTAGAGCCATAAGGGAGACTAGACATCTACCACCCCACTACCACTATCAGATTAGAGCCATAAGGGAGACTAGATATCTACCACCCCACTACCACTACCAGATTAGAGCCATAAGGGAGACTAGACATCTACAACACCACTACCACTACCAGATTAGAGCCATAAGGGAGACTAGACATCTACCACCCCCCTATCAGATTAGAGCCATAAGTGAGACTAGACATCTACCACCCCACTACCACTATCAGATTAGAGCCATAAGGGAGACTAGACATCTACCACCCCACTACCACTATCAGATTAGAGCCATAAGGGAGCCTAGACATCTACCACTACCAGATTAGAGCCATAAGGGAGACTAGACATCTACAACACCACTATCAGATTAGAGCCATAAGGGACACTAGACATCTACCACCGCACTACCACTATCAGATTAGAGCCATAAGGGAGACTAGACATCTACAACCCCACTACCAATACCAGATTAGAGCCACAAGGGAGACTAGACATCTACCACCCCACTACCACTATCAAATTAGAGCTATAAGGGAGTATAGATATCTACCACCCCACTACCACTATCAGATTAGAGCAATACAGGAGCCTAGACATCTACCACTACCAGATTAGAGCCATAAGGGAGACTAGACATCTACAACACCACTACCACTATCAAATTAGAGCTATAAGGGAGACTAGATATCTACCACCCCACTACCACTACCAGATTAGAGCCATACGGGAGACTAGACATCTACCACCCCACTACCACTACGAGATTAGAGCCATACGGGAGACAAGACATCTACCACCCCACTACCACTACCAGATTAGAGCCATAAGGGAGACTAGACATCTACAACACCACTACCAGATTAGAGCCATAAGGGAGACTAGACATCTACCACCCCCTATCAGATTAGAGCCATAAGGGAGTCTAGACATCTACCACCCAACTACCACTATCAGATTAGAGCCATAAGGGAGCCTAGACATCTACCACTACCAGATTAGAGCCATAAGGGAGACTAGACATCTACAACACCACTACCAGATTAGAGCCATTTGGGAGACTAGACATCTACCACCCCACTACCACTATCAGATTAGAGCCATAAGGGACACTAGACATCTACCACCGCACTACCACTATCAGATTAGAGCCATAAGGGAGACTAGACATCTACAACACCACTACCAGATTAGAGCCATAAGGGAGCCTAGACATCTACCACCCCACTAGCACTATCAAATTAGAGCTATAAGGGAGTATAGATATCTACCACCCCACTACCACTATCAGATTAGAGCCATACGGGAGCCTAGACATCTACCACTACCAGATTAGAGCCATAAGGGAGACTAGACATCTACAACACCACTACCACTATCAAATTAGAGCTATAAGGGAGACTAGATATCTACCACCCCACTACCACTACCAGATTAGAGCCATAAGGGAGCCTAGACATCTACCACTACCAGATTAGAGCCATTCGGGAGACTAGACATCTACCACCCCACTACCACTACGAGATTAGAGCCATAAGGGAGACTAGACATCTACCACCCCACTACCACTATCAGATTAGAGCCATAAGGGAGAATAGACATCTACCACCGCACTACCACTATCAGATTAGAGCCATAAGGGAGACTAGACATCTACCACCACACTACCACTATCAGATTAGAGCCACAAGGGGGACTAGACATCTACCACCCCACTACCACTACCAGATTAGAGCCACAAGGGAGACTAGACATCTACCACCCCACTACCACTATCAGATTAGAGCCATAAGGGAGACTAGACATCTACTACCCCACTACCACTATCAGATTAGAGCCATAAGGGAGACTAGATATCTACCACCCCACTACCACTACCAGATTAGAGCCATAAGGGAGACTAGACATCTACAACACCACTACCACTACCAGATTAGAGCCATAAGGGAGACTAGACATCTACCACCCCCCTATCAGATTAGAGCCATAAGTGAGACTAGACATCTACCACCCCACTACCACTATCAGATTAGAGCCATAAGGGAGACTAGACATCTACCACCCCACTACCACTACAAGATTAGAGCCATACGGGAGACTATACATCTACCACCCCACTACCACTACGAGATTAGAGCCATAAGGGAGCCTAGACATCTACCACTACCAGATTAGAGCCATAAGGGAGATTAGACATCTACAACACCACTACCACTACCAGATTAGAGCCATAAGGGAGACTAGACATCTACCACCCCACTACCACTATCAGATTAGAGCCATAAGGGAGACTAGACATCTACCACCGCACTACCACTATCAGATTAGAGCCATAAGGGAGACTAGACATCTACCACCACACTACCACTATCAGATTAGAGCCACAAGGGGGACTAGACATCTACCACCCCACTACCACTACCAGATTAGAGCCACAAGGGAGACTAGACATCTACCACCCCACTACCACTATCAGATTAGAGCCATAAGGGAGACTAGACATCTACTACCCCACTACCACTATCAGATTAGAGCCATAAGGGAGACTAGATATCTACCACCCCACTACCACTACCAGATTAGAGCCATAAGGGAGACTAGACATCTACAACACCACTACCACTACCAGATTAGAGCCATAAGGGAGACTAGACATCTACCACCCCCCTATCAGATTAGAGCCATAAGTGAGACTAGACATCTACCACCCCACTACCACTATCAGATTAGAGCCATAAGGGAGACTAGACATCTACCACCCCACTACCACTACAAGATTAGAGCCATACGGGAGACTATACATCTACCACCCCACTACCACTACGAGATTAGAGCCATAAGGGAGCCTAGACATCTTCCACTACCAGATTAGAGCCATAAGGGAGACTAGACATCTACAACACCACTACCACTACCAGATTAGAGCCATAAGGGAGACTAGACATCTACCACCCCCCTATCAGATTAGAGCCATAAGTGAGACTAGACATCTACCACTCCACTACCACTATCAAATTAGAGCCATAAGGGAGACTAGACATCTACCACCCCACTACCACTATCAGATTAGAGCTTTAAGGGAGACTAGACATCTACCACCCCACTACCACTATCAGATTAGAGCCATAAGGGATCCTAGACATCTACCACTACCAGATTAGAGCCATAAGGGAGACTAGACATCTACAACACCACTATCAGATTAGAGGCATAAGGAAGACTAGACATCTACCACCCCTCTACCACTCTCCGATTAGAGCCATAAGGGAGACTAGACATCTGCCACCCCACTACCACTATCAGATTAGAGCCATAAGGGAGACTAGACATCTACCACTCTCAGATTAGAGCCATAAGGGAGACTAGACATCTGCCACCCCACTACCACTATCAGATTAGAGCCATAAGGGAGACTAGACATCTACCACTACCAGATTAGAGCCATAAGGGAGACTAGACATCTACCACCCCACTACCACTATCAGATTAGATCCATAAGGGAGACTAGACATCTACTACCCCACTACCACTATCAGATTAGAGCCATAAGGGAGACTAGACATCTACCACCCCACTACCACTACAAGATTAGAGCCATACGGGAGACTAGACATCTACCACCCCACTACCACTACGAGATTAGAGCCATAAGGGAGACTAGACATCTACCACCCCACTACCTCTATCAGATTACAGCCATAAGGGAGCCTAGACATCTACCACTACCAGATTAGAGCCATAAGGGAGACTAGACATCTACAACACCACTACCACTACCAGATTAGAGCCATAAGGGATACTAGACATCTACCAGCCCCCTATCAGATTAGAGCCATAAGTGAGACTAGACATCTACCACTCCACTACCACTATCAAATTAGAGCCATAAGGGAGACTAGACATCTACCACCCCACTACCACTATCAGATTAGAGCCATAAGGGAGACTAGACATCTACCACCCCACTACCACTATCAGATTAGAGCCATAAGGGATCCTAGACATCTACCACTACCAGATTAGAGCCATAAGGGAGACTAGACATCTACAACACCACTACCAGATTAGAGCCATAAAGGAGACTAGACATCTACCACCCCACTACCAATATCAGATTAGAGCCATAAGGGAGTTTAGACATCTACCACCGCACTACCACTATCAGATTAGAGCCATAAGGAAGACTAGACATCTGCCACCCCACTACCACTATCAGATTAGAGCCATAAGGGAGACTAGACATCTACCACTACCAGATTAGAGCCATAAGGGAGACTAGACATCTACCACCCCACTACCACTATCAGATTAGAGCCATAAGGGAGACTAGACATCTGCCACCCCACTACCACTATCAGATTAGAGCCATAAGGGAGACTAGACATCTACCACTACCAGATTAGAGACATAAGGGAGAATAGACATCTACCACCCCACTACCACTATCAGATTAGAGCCATACGGGAGACAAGACGTCTACCACCCCACTACCACTATCAGATTAGAGCCATAAGGGAGACTAGACATCTACCACCCCCCTATCAGATTAGAGCCATAAGTGAGACTAGACATCTACCACTCCACTACCACTATCAAATTAGAGCCATAAGGGAGACTAGACATCTACCACTCCACTACCACTATCAGATTAGAGCCAAAAGGGACACTAGACATCTACCACCCCACTACCACTATCAGATTAGAGCCATAAGGGAGCCTAGACATCTACCACTACCAGATTAGAGCCATAAGGGAGACTAGACATCTACCACCCCACTACCACTATCAGATTAGAGCCATACGGGAGACTAGACATCTACCACCGCACTACCGCTATCAGATTAGAGCCATAAGGGAGACTAGACATCTACCACCACACTACCACTATCAGATTAGAGCCACAAGGGGACCTAGACATCTACCACCCCACTACCACTACCAGATTAGAGCCACAAGGGAGACTAGACATCTACCACCCCACTACCGCTATCAGATTAGAGCCATAAGGGAGACTAGACATCTACCACCCCACTACCACTACCAGATTAGAGCCATAAGGGAGACTAGACATCTACAACACCACTACCACTACCAGATTAGAGCCATAAGGGAGACTAGACATCTACCAGCCCCCTACCAGATTAGAGCCATAAGTGAGACTAGACATCTACCACTCCACTACCACTATCAAATTAGAGCCATAAGGGAGACTAGACATCTACCACCCCACTACCACTATCAGATTAGAGCCATAAGGGACACTAGACATCTACCACCCCACTACCACTATCAGATTAGAGCCATAAGGGATCCTAGACATCTACCACTACCAGATTAGAGCCAAAAGGGAGACTAGACATCTACAACACCACTACCAGATTAGAGCCATAAAGGAGACTAGACATCTACCACCCCACTACCACTATCAGATTAGAGCCATAAGGGAGTTTAGACATCTACCACCGCACTACCACTATCAGATTAGAGCCATAAGGAAGACTAGACATCTGCCACCCCACTACCACTATCAGATTAGAGCCATAAGGGAGACTAGACATCTACCACTACCAGATTAGAGCCATAAGGGAGACTAGACATCTACCACCCCACTACCACTATCAGATTAGAGCCATAAGGGAGACTAGACATCTGCCACCCCACTACCACTATCAGATTAGAGCCATAAGGGAGACTAGACATCTACCACTACCAGATTAGAGACATAAGGGAGAATAGACATCTACCACCCCACTACCACTATCAAATTAGAGCCATAAGGGAGACAAGACGTCTACCACCCCACTACCACTATCAGATTAGAGCCATAAGGGAGACTAGACATCTACCACCCCCCTATTAGATTAGAGCCATAAGTGAGACTAGACATCTACCACTCCACTACCACTATCAAATTAGAGCCATAAGGGAGACTAGACATCTACCACTCCACTACCACTATCAGATTAGAGCCAAAAGGGACACTAGACATCTACCACCCCACTACCACTATCAGATTAGAGCCATAAGGGAGCCTAGACATCTACCACTACCAGATTAGAGCCATAAGGGAGACTAGACATCTACAACAACACTACCACTACCAGATTAGAGCCATAAGGGAGACTAGACATCTACCACCCCACTACCACTATCAGATTAGAGCCATACGGGAGACTAGACATCTACCACCGCACTACCACTATCAGATTAGAGCCATAAGGGAGACTAGACATCTACCACCACACTACCACTATCAGATTAGAGCCACAAGGGGACCTAGACATCTACCACCCCACTACCACTACCAGATTAGAGCCACAAGGGAGACTAGACATCTACCACCCCACTACCGCTATCAGATTAGAGCCATAAGGGAGACTAGACATCTACCACCCCACTACCACTATCAGATTAGAGCCATAAGGGAGACTAGATATCTACCACCCCACTACCACTACCAGATTAGAGCCATAAGGGAGACTAGACATCTACAACACCACTACCACTACCAGATTAGAGCCATAAGGGAGACTAGACATCTACCAGCCCCCTACCAGATTAGAGCCATAAGTGAGACTAGACATCTACCACTCCACTACCACTATCAAATTAGAGCCATAAGGGAGACTAGACATCTACCACCCCACTACCACTATCAGATTAGAGCCATAAGGGACACTAGACATCTACCACCCCACTACCACTATCAGATTAGAGCCATAAGGGATCCTAGACATCTACCACTACCAGATTAGAGCCATAAGGGAGACTAGACATCTACAACACCACTACCAGATTAGAGCCATAAAGGAGACTAGACATCTACCACCCCACTACCACTATCAGATTAGAGCCATAAGGGAGTTTAGACATCTACCACCGCACTACCACTATCAGATTAGAGCCATAAGGAAGACTAGACATCTGCCACCCCACTACCACTATCAGATTAGAGCCATAAGGGAGACTAGACATCTACCACTACCAGATTAGAGCCATAAGGGAGACTAGACATCTACCACCCCACTACCACTATCAGATTAGAGCCATAAGGGAGACTAGACATCTGCCACCCCACTACCACTATCAGATTAGAGCCATAAGGGAGACTAGACATCTACCACTACCAGATTAGAGACATAAGGGAGAATAGACATCTACCACCCCACTACCACTATCAAATTAGAGCCATAAGGGAGACAAGACGTCTACCACCCCACTACCACTATCAGATTAGAGCCATAAGGGAGACTAGACATCTACCACCCCCCTATTAGATTAGAGCCATAAGTGAGACTAGACATCTACCACTCCACTACCACTATCAAATTAGAGCCATAAGGGAGACTAGACATCTACCACTCCACTACCACTATCAGATTAGAGCCAAAAGGGACACTAGACATCTACCACCCCACTACCACTATCAGATTAGAGCCATAAGGGAGCCTAGACATCTACCACTACCAGATTAGAGCCATAAGGGAGACTAGACATCTACAACAACACTACCACTACCAGATTAGAGCCATAAGGGAGACTAGACATCTACCACCCCACTACCACTATCAGATTAGAGCCATACGGGAGACTAGACATCTACCACCGCACTACCACTATCAGATTAGAGCCATAAGGGAGACTAGACATCTACCACCACACTACCACTATCAGATTAGAGCCACAAGGGGACCTAGACATCTACCACCCCACTACCACTACCAGATTAGAGCCACAAGGGAGACTAGACATCTACCACCCCACTACCGCTATCAGATTAGAGCCATAAGGGAGACTAGACATCTACCACCCCACTACCACTATCAGATTAGAGCCATAAGGGAGACTAGATATCTACCACCGCACTACCACTATCAGATTAGAGCCATAAGGAAGACTAGACATCTGCCACCCCACTACCACTATCAGATTAGAGCCATAAGGGAGACTAGACATCTACCACTATCAGATTAGAGCCATAAGGGAGACTAGATATCTACCACCCCACTACCACTACCAGATTAGAGCCATAAGGGAGACTAGACATCTACAACACCACTACCACTACCAGATTAGAGCCATAAGGGAGACTAGACATCTACCACCCCCCTATCAGATTAGAGCCATAAGTGAGACTAGACATCTACCACCCCACTACCACTATCAGATAAGAGTCATAAGGGAGACTAGACATCTACCACCCCACTACCACTATCAGATTAGAGCCATAAGGGAGCCTAGACATCTACCACTACCAGATTAGAGCCATAAGGGAGACTAGACATCTACAACACCACTACCAGATTAGAGCCATAAGGGAGCCTAGACATCTACCACTATCAGATTAGAGCCATAAGGGACACTAGACATCTACCACCGCACTACCACTATCAGATTAGAGCCATAAGGGAGACTAGACATCTACAACCCCACTACCAATACCAGATTAGAGCCACAAGGGAGACTAGACATCTACCACCCCACTACCACTATCAAATTAGAGCTATAAGGGAGTATAGATATCTACCACCCCACTACCACTATCAGATTAGAGCAATACAGGAGCCTAGACATCTACCACTACCAGATTAGAGCCATAAGGGAGACTAGACATCTACAACACCACTACCACTATCAAATTAGAGCTATAAGGGAGACTAGATATCTACCACCCCACTACCACTACCAGATTAGAGCCATACGGGAGACTAGACATCTACCACCCCACTACCACTACGAGATTAGAGCCATACGGGAGACTAGACATCTACCACCCCACTACCTCTATCAGATTACAGCCATAAGGGAGCCTAGATATCTACCACTACCAGATTAGAGCCATAAGGGAGACTAGACATCTACAACACCACTACCAGATTAGAGCCATAAGGGAGACTAGACATCTACCACCCCCCTATCAGATTAGAGCCATAAGGGAGTCTAGACATCTACCACCCCACTACCACTATCAGATTAGAGCCATAAGGGAGCCTAGACATCTACCACTACCAGATTAGAGCCATAAGGGAGACTAGACATCTACAACACCACTACCAGATTAGAGCCATTTGGGAGACTAGACATCTACCACCCCACTACCACTATCAGATTAGAGCCATAAGGGACACTAGACATCTACTACCGCACTACCACTATCAGATTAGAGCCATAAGGGAGACTAGACATCTACAACACCACTACCAGATTAGAGCCATAAGGGAGCCTAGACATCTACCACCCCACTACCACTATCAAATTAGAGCTATAAGGGAGTATAGATATCTACCACCCCACTACCACTATCAGATTAGAGCCATACGGGAGCCTAGACATCTACCACTACCAGATTAGAGCCATAAGGGTGACTAGACATCTACAACACCACTACCACTATCAAATTAGAGGTATAAGGGAGACTAGATATCTACCACCCCACTACCACTACCAGATTAGAGCCATACGGGAGACTAGACATCTACCACCCCACTACCACTACGAGATTAGAGCCATACGGGAGACTAGACATCTACCACCCCACTACCTCTATCAGATTACAGCCATAAGGGAGCCTAGACATCTACCACTACCAGATTAGAGCCATACGGGAGACTAGACATCTACCACCCCACTACCACTACGAGATTAGAGCCATAAGGGAGACTAGACATCTACCACCCCACTACCACTATCAGATTAGAGCCATAAGGGAGACTAGACATCTACCACCGCACTACCACTATCAGATTAGAGCCATAAGGGAGACTAGACATCTACCACCACACTACCACTATCAGATTAGAGCCACAAGGGAGACTAGACATCTACCACCCCACTACCACTATCAGATTAGAGCCATAAGGGAGACTAGACATCTACTACCCCACTACCACTATCAGATTAGAGCCATAAGGGAGACTAGATATCTACCACCCCACTACCACTACCAGATTAGAGCCATAAGGGAGACTAGACATCTACAACACCACTACCACTACCAGATTAGAGCCATAAGGGAGACTAGACATCTACCACCCCCCTATCTGATTAGAGCCATAAGTGAGACTAGACATCTACCACCCCACTACCACTATCAGATTAGAGCCATAAGGGAGACTAGACATCTACCACCCCACTACCACTACAAGATTAGAGCCATACGGGAGACTAGACATCTACCACCCCACTACCACTACGAGATTAGAGCCATAAGGGAGCCTAGACATCTACCACTACCAGATTAGAGCCATAAGGGAGACTAGACATCTACAACACCACTACCACTACCAGATTAGAGCCATAAGGGAGACTAGACATCTACCACCCCCCTATCAGATTAGAGCCATAAGTGAGACTAGACATCTACCACTCCACTACCACTATCAAATTAGAGCCATAAGGGAGACTAAACATCTACCACCCCACTACCACTATCAGATTAGAGCCATAAGGGATCCTAGACATCTACCACTACCAGATTAGAGCCATAAGGGAGACTAGACATCTACAACACCACCATCAGATTAGAGGCATAAGGAAGACTAGACATCTACCACCCCTCTACCACTCTCAGATTAGAGCCATAAGGGAGACTAGACATCTGCCACCCCACTACCACTATCAGATTAGAGCCATAAGGGAGACTAGACATCTACCACTCTCAGATTAGAGCCATAAGGGAGACTAGACATCTGCCACCCCACTACCACTATCAGATTAGAGCCATAAGGGAGACTAGACATCTACCACTACCAGATTAGAGCCATAAGGGAGACTAGACATCTACCACCCCACTACCACTATCAGATTAGATCCATAAGGGAGACTAGACATCTACTACCCCACTACCACTATCAGATTAGAGCCATAAGGGAGACTAGACATCTACCACCCCACTACCACTACAAGATTAGAGCCATAAGGGAGACTAGACATCTACCACCCCACTACCACTACGAGATTAGAGCCATAAGGGAGACTAGACATCTACCACCCCACTACCTCTATCAGATTACAGCCATAAGGGAGCCTAGACATCTACCACTACCAGATTAGAGCCATAAGGGAGACTAGACATCTACAACACCACTACCACTACCAGATTAGAGCCATAAGGGAGACTAGACATCTACCACCCCCCTATCAGATTAGAGCCATAAGTGAGACTAGACATCTACCACTCCACTACCACTATCAAATTAGAGCCATAAGGGAGACTAGACATCTACCACCCCACTACCACTATCAGATTAGAGCCATAAGGGAGACTAGACATCTACCACCCCACTACCACTATCAGATTAGAGCCATAAGGGATCCTAGACATCTACCACTACCAGATTAGAGCCATAAGGGAGACTAGACATCTACAACACCACTACCAGATTAGAGCCATAAAGGAGACTAGACATCTACCACCCCACTACCACTATCAGATTTGAGCCATAAGGGAGTTTAGACATCTACCACCGCACTACCACTATCAGATTAGAGCCAAAAGGAAGACTAGACATCTACCACCCCACTACCACTCTCAGATTAGAGCCATACGGGAGACTAGACATCTACCACCCCACTACCACTACGAGATTAGAGCCATAACGGAGCCTAGACATCTACCACCCCAATTCCACTATCAGATTAGAGCCATAAAGCAGACTAGACATCTACCACCCCACTACCACTGTCAGATTAGAGCCATAAGGGAGACTAGACATCTGCCACCCCACTACCACTATCAGATTAGATTCATAAGGGAGACTAGACATCTACCACCCCACTACCACTATCAGATTAGAGCCATAAGGAAGACTAGACATCTACCACCCCACTACCACTACAATATTAGAGCCATACAGGAGACTAGACATCTACCACCCCACTACCACTACGAGATTAGAGCCATAAGGGAGCCTAGACATCTACCACTACCAGATTAGAGCCATAAGGGAGACTAGACATCTACAACACCACTACCACTACCAGATTAGAGCCATAAGGGAGACTAGACATCTACCACCCCCCTATCAGATTAGAGCCATAAGTGAGACTAGACATCTACCACTCCACTACCACTATCAAATTAGAGCCATAAGGGAGACTAGACATCTACCACCCCACTACCACTATCAGATTAGAGCCATAAGGGAGACTAGACATCTACCACCCCACTACCACTATCAGATTAGAGCCATAAGGGATCCTAGACATCTACCACTACCAGATTAGAGCCATAAGGGAGACTAGACATCTACAACACCACTATCAGATTAGAGGCATAAGGAAGACTAGACATCTACCACCCCTCTACCACTCTCAGATTAGAGCCATAAGGGAGACTAGACATCTGCCACCCCACTACCACTATCAGATTAGAGCCATACGGGAGACTAGACATCTACCACCCCACTACCACTACGAGATTAGAGCCATAACGGAGCCTAGACATCTACCACTACCAGATTAGAGCCATAAGGGAGACTAGACATCTACAACACCACTACCACTACCAGATTAGAGCCATAAGGCAGACTAGACATCTACCACCCCCCTATCAGATTAGAGCCATAAGTGAGACTAGACATCTACCACTCCACTACCACTATCAAATTAGAGCCATAAGGGAGACTAGACATCTACCACCCCACTACCACTATCAGATTAGAGCCATAAGGGAGACTAGACATCTACCACCCCACTACCACTATCAGATTAGAGCCATAAGGGATCCTAGACATCTACCACTACCAGATTAGAGCCATAAGGGAGACTAGACATCTACAACACCACTATCAGATTAGAGGCATAAGGAAGACTAGACATCTACCACCCCTCTACCACTCTCAGATTAGAGCCATAAGGGAGACTAGACATCTGCCACCCCACTACCACTATCAGATTAGAGCCATAAGGGAGACTAGACATCTACCACTCTCAGATTAGAGCCATAAGGGAGACTAGACATCTGCCACCCCACTACCACTATCAGATTAGAGCCATAAGGGAGACTAGACATCTACCACTACCAGATTAGAGCCATAAGGGAGACTAGACATCTACCACCCCACTACCACTATCAGATTAGATCCATAAGGGAGACTAGACATCTACTACCCCACTACCACTATCAGATTAGAGCCATAAGGGAGACTAGACATCTACCACCCCACTACCACTACAAGATTAGAGCCATAAGGGAGACTAGACATCTACCACCCCACTACCACTACGAGATTAGAGCCATAAGGGAGACTAGACATCTACCACCCCACTACCTCTATCAGATTACAGCCATAAGGGAGCCTAGACATCTACCACTACCAGATTAGAGCCATAAGGGAGACTAGACATCTACAACACCACTACCACTACCAGATTAGAGCCATAAGGGAGACTAGACATCTACCACCCCCCTATCAGATTATGGCCATAAGTGAGACTAGACATCTACCACTCCACTACCACTATCAAATTAGAGCCATAAGGGAGACTAGACATCTACCACCCCACTACCACTATCAGATTAGAGCCATAAGGGAGACTAGACATCTACCACCCCACTACCACTATCAGATTAGAGCCATAAGGGATCCTAGACATCTACCACTACCAGATTAGAGCCATAAGGGAGACTAGACATCTACAACACCACTACCAGATTAGAGCCATAAAGGAGACTAGACATCTACCACCCCACTACCACTATCAGATTAGAGCCATAAGGGAGTTTAGACATCTACCACCGCACTACCACTATCAGATTAGAGCCAAAAGGAAGACTAGACATCTACCACCCCACTACCACTCTCAGATTAGAGCCATAAGGGAGACTAGACATCTACCACTACCAGATTAGAGCCATAAGGGAGACTAGACATCTACCACCCCAATTCCACTATCAGATTAGAGCCATAAAGCAGACTAGACATCTACCACCCCACTACCACTGTCAGATTAGAGCCATAAGGGAGACTAGACATCTGCCACCCCACTACCACTATCAGATTAGATTCATAAGGGAGACTAGACATCTACCACCCCACTACCACTATCAGATTAGAGCCATAAGGAAGACTAGACATCTACCACCCCACTACCACTACAATATTAGAGCCATACGGGAGACTAGACATCTACCACCCCACTACCACTACGAGATTAGAGCCATAAGGGAGCCTAGACATCTACCACTACCAGATTAGAGCCATAAGGGAGACTAGACATCTACAACACCACTACCACTACCAGATTAGAGCCATAAGGGAGACTAGACATCTACCACCCCCCTATCAGATTAGAGCCATAAGTGAGACTAGACATCTACCACTCCACTACCACTATCAAATTAGAGCCATAAGGGAGACTAGACATCTACCACCCCACTACCACTATCAGATTAGAGCCATAAGGGAGACTAGACATCTACCACCCCACTACCACTATCAGATTAGAGCCATAAGGGATCCTAGACATCTACCACTACCAGATTAGAGCCATAAGGGAGACTAGACATCTACAACACCACTATCAGATTAGAGGCATAAGGAAGACTAGACATCTACCACCCCTCTACCACTCTCAGATTAGAGCCATAAGGGAGACTAGACATCTGCCACCCCACTACCACTATCAGATTAGAGCCATAAGGGAGACTAGACATCTACCACTCTCAGATTAGAGCCATAAGGGAGACTAGACATCTGCCACCCCACTACCACTATCAGATTAGAGCCATAAGGGAGACTAGAAATCTACCACTACCAGATTAGAGCCATAAGGGAGACTAGACATCTACCACCCCACTACCACTATCAGATTAGATCCATAAGGGAGACTAGACATCTACTACCCCACTACCACTATCAGATTAGAGCCATAAGGGAGACTAGACATCTACCACCCCACTACCACTACAAGATTAGAGCCATACGGGAGACTAGACATCTACCACCCCACTACCACTACGAGATTAGAGCCATAAGGGAGACTAGACATCTACCACCCCACTACCTCTATCAGATTACAGCCATAAGGGAGCCTAGACATCTACCACTACCAGATTAGAGCCATAAGGGAGACTAGACATCTACAACACCACTACCACTACCAGATTAGAGCCATAAGGGAGACTAGACATCTACCACCCCCCTATCAGATTAGAGCCATAAGTGAGACTAGACATCTACCACTCCACTACCACTATCAAATTAGAGCCATAAGGGAGACTAGACATCTACAACCCCACTACCACTATCAGATTAGAGCCATAAGGGGGACTAGACATCTACCACCCCACTACCACTATCAGATTAGAGCCATAAGGGATCCTAGACATCTACCACTACCAGATTAGAGCCATAAGGGAGACTAGACATCTACAACACCACTACCAGATTAGAGCCATAAAGGAGACTAGACATCTACCACCCCACTACCACTATCAGATTAGAGCCATAAGGGAGTTTAGACATCTACCACCGCACTACCACTATCAGATTAGAGCCATAAGGAAGACTAGACATCTACCACTCCACTACCACTCTCAGATTAGAGCCATAAGGGAGACTAGACATCTACCACTACCAGATTAGAGCCATAAGGGAGACTAGACATCTACCACCCCAATTCCACTATCAGATTAGAGCCATAAAGCAGACTAGACATCTACCACCCCACTACCACTGTCAGATTAGAGCCATAAGGGAGACTAGACATCTGCCACCCCACTACCACTATCAGATTAGATTCATAAGGGAGACTAGACATCTACCACCCCACTACCACTATCAGATTAGAGCCATAAGGAAGACTAGACATCTACCACCGCACTACCACTATCAGATTAGAGCCATAAGGAAGACTAGACATCTACCACCCCACTACCACTATCAGATTAGAGCCAAAAGGGAGACTAGACATCTGCCACCCCACGACCACTATCAGATTAGAGCCATAAGGGAGACTAGACATCTACCACTACCAGATTAAAGCCATAAGGGACACTAGACATCTACCACCCCACTACCACTATCAGATTAGAGCCATAAGGGAGACTAGACATCTGCCACCCCACTACCACTATCAGATTAGAGCCATAAGGGAGACTAGACATCTACCACTACCAGATTAGAGCCATAAGGGAGAATAGACATCTACCACCCCACTACCACTATCAAATTAGAGCCATAAGGGAGACAAGACATCTACCACCCCACTACCACTATCAGATTAGAGCCATAAGGGAGACTAGACATCTACCACCCCCCTATCAGATTAGAGCCATAAGTGAGACTAGACATCTACCACTCCACTACCACTATCAAATTAGAGCCATAAGGGAGACTAGACATCTACCACCCCACTACCACTATCAGATTAGAGCCATAAGGGACACTAGACATCTACCACCCCACTACCACTATCAGATTAGAGCCATAAGGGAGCCTAGACATCTACCACTACCAGATTAGAGCCATAAGGGAGACTAGACATCTACAACACCACTACCACTACCAGATTAGAGCCATAAGGGAGAGTAGACATCTACCACCCCACTACCACTATCAGATTAGAGCCATAAGGGAGACTAGACATCTACCACCGCACTACCACTATCAGATTAGAGCCATAAGGGAGACTAGACATCTACCACCACACTACCACTATCAGATTAGAGCCACAAGGGGACCTAGACATCTACCACCCCACTACCACTACCAGATTAGAGCCACAAGGGAGACTAGACATCTACCACCCCACTACCACTATCAGATTATAGCCATAAGGGAGACTAGACATCTACCACCACACTACCACTATCAGATTAGAGCCATAAGGGAGACTAGATATCTACCATCCCACTACCACTACCAGATTAGAGCCATAAGGGAGACTAGACATCTACAACACCACTACCACTAACAGATTAGAGCCATAAGGGAGACTAGACATCTACCACCCCCCTATCAGATTAGAGCCATAAGTGAGACTAGACATCTACCACCCCACTACCACTATCAGATTAGAGCCATAAGGGAGCCTAGACATCTACCACTACCAGATTAGAGCCATAAGGGAGACTAGACATCTACAACACCACTACCAGATTAGAGCCATAAGGGAGACTAGACATCTACCACCCCACTACCACTATCAGATTAGAGCCATAAGGGACACTAGACATCTACCACCGCACTACCACTATCAGATTAGAGCCATAAGGGAGACTAGACATCTACAACCTCACTACCACTACCAGATTAGAGCCACAAGGGAGACTAGACATCTACCACCCCACTACCACTATCAAATTAGAGCTATAAGGGAGTATAGATATCTACCACCCCACTACCACTATCAGATTAGAGCCATACGGGAGCCTAGACATCTACCACTACCAGATTAGAGCCATAAGGGAGACTAGACATCTACAACACCACTACCACTATCAAATTAGAGGTATAACGGAGACTAGATATCTACCACCCCACTACCACTACCAGATTAGAGCCATACGGGAGACTAGACATCTACCACCCCACTACCACTACGAGATTAGAGCCATACGGGAGACTAGACATCTACCACCCCACTACCTCTATCAGATTACAGCCATAAGGGAGCCTAGACATCTACCACTACCAGATTAGAGCCATAAGGGAGACTAGACATCTACAACACCACTACCACTATCAAATTAGAGGTATAACGGAGACTAGATATCTACCACCCCACTACCACTACCAGATTAGAGCCATACGGGAGACTAGACATCTACCACCCCACTACCACTACGAGATTAGAGCCATACGGGAGACTAGACATCTACCACCCCACTACCTCTATCAGATTACAGCCATAAGGGAGCCTAGACATCTACCACTACCAGATTAGAGCCATAAGGGAGACTAGACATCTACCACCCCCCTATCAGATTAGAGCCATAAGGGAGACTAGACATCTACCACCCCACTACCACTATCAGATTAGAGCCATAAGGGAGCCTAGACATCTACCACTACCAGATTAGAGCCATAAGGGAGACTAGACATCTACAACACCACTACCACTACCAGATTAGAGCCATAAGGGAGACTAGACATCTACCACCCCACTACCACTATCATATTAGAGCCATAAGGGAGACTAGACATCTACCACCGCACTACCACTATTGGATCAGAGCCATAAGGGAGACTAGACATCTACCACCACACTACCACTATCAGATTAGAGCCACAAGGGAGACTAGACATCTACCAACCCACTACCACTACCAGATTAGAGCCACAAGGGAGACTAGACATCTACCACCCCACTACCACTATCAAATTAGAGCTATAAGGGAGACTAGATATCTACCACCCCACTACCACTACCAGATTAGAGCCACAAGGGAGACTAGACATCTACCACCATCAAATTAGAGCCATAGGGGAGACTAGTCATCTACCACCCCACTACCACTACCAGATTAGAGCCATAAGGGAGACTAGACATCTACCACCCCACTACCACTACCAGATTAGAGCCATACGGGAGACAAGACATCTACCACCCCACTACCACTACGAAATTAGAGCCATAAGGGAGACTAGACATCTACCACCCCACTACCACAATCAGATTAGAGCCATATGGGAGACTAGACATCTACCACCCCACTACCACTATCAGATTACAGCCATAAGGGAGCCTAGACATCTACCACTACCAGATTAGAGCCATACGGGAGACTAGACATCTACCACCCCACTACCACTACGAGATTAGAGCCATAAGGGAGACTAGACATCTACCACCCCACTACCTCTATCAGATTAGAGCCATAAGGGAGACTAGACATCTACCACCCCACTACCACTATCAGATTAGAGCCATAAGGGAGTCTAGACATCTACCACCCCACTACCACTATCAGATTAGAGCCATAAGGGAGACTAGACATCTACCACCCCACTACCACTATCAGATTAGAGCCATAAGGGAGACTAGACATCTACCACCCCACTACCACTATCAAATTAGAGCCAGAAGGGCGACTAGACATCTTCCAACCCACTACCACTATCAGATTAGAGCCATAAGGGAGACTAGACATCTACCACCCCACTACCACTATACAAATAAGAGCCATAAGGGAGTCTAGACATCTACCACCCCACTACCACTATCAGATAAGAGCCATAAGGGAGACTAGACATCTACCACCCCACTACCACTATCAAATTAGAGCCATAGGGGAGACTAGTCATCTACCACCCCACTACCACTACCAGATTAGAGCCATAGGGGAGACTAGACATCTACCACCCCACTACCTCTATCAGAATACAGCCATAAGGGAGCCTAGACATCTACCACTACCAGATTAGAGCCATAAGGGAGACTAGACATCTACAACACCACTACCACTACCAGATTAGAGCCATAAGGGAGACTAGACATCTACCACCCCCCTATCAGATTTGAGCCATAAGTGAGACTAGACATCTACCACTCCACTACCACTATCAAATTAGAGCCATAAGAGAGCCTAGACATTTACCACCCCACTACCACTATCAGATTAGAGCCTTAAGGGAGACTAGACATCTACCACCCCACTACCACTATCAGATTTGAGCCATAAGGGAGCCTAGACATCTACCACTACCAGATTAGAGCCATAAGGGAGACTAGACATCTACAACACCCCTACCACTACCAGATTAGAGCCATAAGGGAGACTAGACATCTACCACCCCACTACCACTATCAGATTAGAGCCATAAGGGAGACTAGACATCTACCACCGCACTACCACTATTGGATTAGAGCCATAATGGAGACTAGACATCTACCACAACAATACCACTATCAGATTAGAGCCACAAGGGATACTAGACATCTACCAACCCACTACCAGATTAGAGCCATAAGGGAGACTAGACATCTACCACCCCACTACCACTATCAGATTAGAGCCATAAGGGAGACTAGACATCTACCACCCCACTACCACTGTCAGATTAGAGCCATAAGGGAGACTAGACATCTACCACCCCACTACCACTATCAGATTAGAGCCATAAGGGAGACTAGACATCTACCACCCCACTGCCACTATACAAATAAGAGCCATAAGGGAGTCTAGACATCTACCACCCCACTACCACTATCAGATTAGAGCCATAAGGGAGACTAGACATCTACCACCATCAAAATAGAGCCATAGGGGAGACTAGTCATCTACCACCCCACTACCACTACCAGATTAGAGCCATAAGGGAGACTACACATCTACCACCCCACTACCACTATCAGATTAGAGCCATAAGGGAGACTAGACATCTACCACTACGAGATTAGAGCCATAAGGGAGACTAGACATCTACCACCCCACTACCACTATCAGATTAGATCCATAAGGGAGACTAGACATCTACTACCCCACTACCACTATCAGATTAGAGCCATAAGGGAGACTAGACATCTACCACCCCACTACCACTACAAGATTAGAGCCATACGGGAGACTAGACATCTACCACCCCACTACCACTAC
The DNA here is from genome assembly GCF_029448725.1 of Salvelinus fontinalis. NCBI lineage: Eukaryota > Metazoa > Chordata > Actinopteri > Salmoniformes > Salmonidae > Salvelinus > Salvelinus fontinalis. Next base: position 362,637 of record NW_026600247.1, read on the forward strand.
GAGATTAGAGCCATAAGGGAGACTAGACATCTACCACCCCACTACCTCTATCAGATTACAGCCATAAGGGAGCCTAGACATCTACCACTACCAGATTAGAGCCATAAGGGAGACTAGACATCTACAACACCACTACCACTACCAGATTAGAGCCATAAGGGAGACTAGACATCTACCACCCCCCTATCAGATTAGAGCAATAAGTGAGACTAGACATCTACCACTCCACTACCACTATCAAATTAGAGCCATAACGGAGACTAGACATCTACCACCCCACTACCACTATCAGATTAGAGCCATAAGGGAGACTAGACATCTACCACCCCACTACCACTATCAGATTAGAGCCATAAGGGATCCTAGACATCTACCACTACCAGATTAGAGCCATAAGGGAGACTATACATCTACAACACCACTACCAGATTAGAGCCATAAGGGAGACTAGACATCTACCACCCCACTACCACTATCAGATTAGAGCCATAAGGGAGACTAGACATCTACCGCCGCACTACCACTATCAGATTAGAGCCATAAGGAAGACTAGACATCTACCACCCCACTACCACTCTCAGATTAGAGCCATAAGGGAGACTAGACATCTACCACTACCAGATTAGAGCCATAAGGGAGACTAGACATCTACCACCCCACTACCACTGTCAGATTAGAGCCATAAGGGATACTAGACATCTGCCACCCCACTACCACTATCAGATTAGAGCCATAAGGGAGACTAGACATCTACCACTACCAGATTAGAGCCATAAGGGAGACTAGACATCTACCACCCCACTACCACTATCAGATTAGAGCCATAAGGCAGACTAGACATCTACCACCCCACTACCACTATCAAATTAGAGCCATAAGGGAGACAAGACATCTACCACCCCACTACCACTATCAGATTAGAGCCATAAGGGAGCCTAGACATCTACCACTACCAGATTAGAGCCATAAGGGCTACTAGACATCTACAACACCACTACCAATTCCAGATTATAGCCATAAGGGAGACTAGACATCTACCACCCCACTACCACTATCAGATTAGAGCCATAAGGGAGACTAGACATCTACCACCCCACTACCTCTATCAGATTAAAGCCATAAGGGAGACTGGACATCTACCACCCCACTACCACTATCAGATTAGAGCCATAAGGGAGACTAGACATCTACCACCCCACTACCACTGTCAGATTAGAGCCATAAGGGAGACTAGACATCTACCACCCCACTACCACTATCAGATTAGAGCCATAAGGGAGACTAGACATCTACCACCCCACTGCCACTATACAAATAAGAGCCATAAGGGAGTCTAGACATCTACCACCCCACTACCACTATCAGATTAGAGCCATAAGGGAGACTAGACATCTACCACCATCAAAATAGAGCCATAGGGGAGACTAGTCATCTACCACCCCACTACCACTACCAGATTAGAGCCATAAGGGAGACTACACATCTACCACCCCACTACCACTATCAGATTAGAGCCATAAGGGAGACTAGACATCTACCACTACCAGATTAGAGCCATAAGGGAGACTAAACATCTACCACCCCACTACCACTATCAGATTAGATCCATAAGGGAGACTACACATCTACCACCCCACTACCACTATCAGATTAGAGCCATAAGGGAGACTAGACATCTACCACTACCAGATTAGAGCCATAAGGGAGACTAGACATCTACCACCCCACTACCACTATCAGATTAGATCCATAAGGGAGACTAGACATCTACTACCCCACTACCACTATCAGATTAGAGCCATAAGGGAGACTAGACATCTACCACCCCACTACCACTACAAGATTAGAGCCATACGGGAGACTAGACATCTACCACCCCACTACCTCTATCAGATTACAGCCATAAGGGAGCCTAGACATCTACCACTACCAGATTAGAGCCATAAGGGAGACTAGACATCTACAACACCACTACCACTACCAGATTAGAGCCATAAGGGAGACTAGACATCTACCACCCCCCTATCAGATTAGAGCAATAAGTGAGACTAGACATCTACCACTCCACTACCACTATCAAATTAGAGCCATAAGGGAGACTAGACATCTACCACCCCACTACCACTATCAGATTAGAGCCATAAGGGAGACTAGACATCTACCACCCCACTACCACTATCAGATTAGAGCCATAAGGGATCCTAGACATCTACAACACCACTACCAGATTAGAGCCATAAGGGAGACTAGACATCTACCACCCCACTACCACTATCAGATTAGAGCCATAAGGGAGACTAGACATCTACCACCGCACTACCACTATCAGATTAGAGCCATAAGGAAGACTAGACATCTACCACCCCACTACCACTCTCAGATTAGAGCCATAAGGGAGACTAGACATCTACCACTACCAGATTAGAGCCATAAGGGAGACTAGACATCTACCACCCCACTAACACTATCAGATTAGAGCAATAAAGCAGACTAGACATCTACCACCCCACTACCACTGTCAGATTAGAGCCATAAGGGAGACTAGACATCTGCCACCCCACTACCACTATCAGATTAGAGCCATAAGGGAGACTAGACATCTACCACTACCAGATTAGAGCCATAAGGGAGACTAGACATCTACCACCCCACTACCACTATCAGATTAGAGCCATAAGGCAGACTAGACATCTACCACCCCACTACCACTATCAAATTAGAGCCATAAGGGAGACAAGACATCTACCACCCCAATACCACTATCAGATTAGAGCCATAAGGGAGCCTAGACATCTACCACTACCAGATTAGAGCCAGAAGGGCTACTAGACATCTACAACACCACTACCAATTCCAGATTATAGCCATAAGGGAGACTAGACATCTACCACCGCACTACCACTATCAGATTAGAGGCATAAGGGAGACTAGACATCTACCACCACACTACCACTATCAGATTAGAGCCACAAGGGAGACTAGACATCTACCACCCCATTTCCACAATCAAATTAGAGCTATAAGGGAGACTAGATATCTACCACCCCACTACTACTATCAGATTAGATCCATAAGGGAGACTAGACATCTACTACCCCACTACCACTATCAGATTAGAGCCATAAGGGAGACTAGACATCTACCACCCCACTACCACTATCAGATTAGAGCCATAAGGGAGACTAGACATCTACCACCGCACTACCACTATCAGATTAGAGCCATAAGGGAGTATAGATATCTACCACCCCACTACCACTATCAGATTAGAGCCATACGGGAGCCTAGACATCTACCACTACCAGATTAGAGCCATAAGGGAGCCTAGACATCTACAACACCACTACCACTATCAAATTAGAGCTATAAGGGAGACTAGATATCTACCACCCCACTACCACTACCAGATTAGAGCCATACGGGAGACTAGACATCTACCACCCCACTACCACTACGGGATTAGAGCCATACGGGAGACTAGACATCTACCACCCCACTACCTCTATCAGATTACAGCCATAAGGGAGCCTAGACATCTACCACTACCAGATTAGAGCCATAAGGGAGACTAGACATCTACAACACCACTACCAGATTAGAGCCATAAGGGAGACTAGACATCTACCACTCCCCTATCAGATTAGAGACATAAGGGAGACTAGACATCTACCACCCCACTACCACTATCAGATTAGAGCCATAAGGGAGCCTAGACATCTACCACTACCAGATTAGAGCCATAAGGGAGACTAGACATCTACAACACCACTACCACTACCAGATTAGAGCCATAAGGGAGACTAGACATCTACCACCCCACTACCACCATCAGATTCGAGCCATAAGGGAGACTAGACATTTACCACCGCACTACCACTATTGGATCAGAGCCATAAGGGAGACTAGACATCTACCACCACACTACCACTATCAGATTAGAGCCACAAGGGAGACTAGACATCTACCAACCCACTACCACTACCAGATTAGAGCCACAAGGGAGACTAGACATCTACCACCCCACAACCACTATCAAATTAGAGCTATAAGGGAGACTAGATATCCACCACCCCACTACCACTACCAGATTAGAGCCACAAGGGAGACTAGACATCTACCACCATCAAATTAGAGCCATAGGGGAGACTAGTCATCTACCACCCCACTACCACTACCAGATTAGAGCCATACGGGAGACTAGACATCTACCACCCCAATACCACTACGAAATTAGAGCCATAAGGGAGACTAGACATCTACCACCCCACTACCACAATCAGATTAGAGCCATAAGGGAGACTAGACATCTACCAACCCACTACCACTATCAGATTACAGCCATAAGGGAGCCTAGACATCTACCACTACCAGATTAGAGCCATACGGGAGACTAGACATCTACCACCCCACTACCTCTATCAGATTACAGCCATAAGGGAGCCTAGACATCTACCACTACCAGATTAGAGCCATAAGGGAGACTAGACATCTACAACACCACTACCAGATTAGAGCCATAAGGGAGACTAGACATCTACCACCCCCCTATCAGATTAGAGCCATAAGGGAGACTAGACATCTACCACCCCACTACCACTATCAGATTAGAGCCATAAGGGAGCCTAGACATCTACCACTACCAGATTAGAGCCATAAGGGATACTAGACATCTACAACACCACTACCACTACCAGATTAGAGCCATAAGGGAGACTAGACATCTACCACCCCACTACCACTATCATATTAGAGCCATAAGGGAGACTAGACATCTACCACCGCACTACCACTATTGGATCAGAGCCATAAGGGAGACTAGACATCTACCACCACACTACCACTATCAGATTAGAGCCACAAGGGAGACTAGACATCTACCAACCCACTACCACTACCAGATTAGAGCCACAAGGGAGACTAGACATCTACCACCATCAAATTAGAGCCATAGGGGAGACTAGTCATCTACCACCCCACTACCACTACCAGATTAGAGCCATAAGGGAGACTAGACATCTACCACCCCACTACCACTACCAGATTAGAGCCATACGGGAGACAAGACATCTACCACCCCACTACCACTACGAAATTAGAGCCATAAGGGAGACTAGACATCTAACACCCCACTACCACAATCAGATTAGAGCCATATGGGAGACTAGACATCTACCACCCCACTACCACTATCAGATTACAGCCATAAGGGAGCCTAGACATCTACCACTACAAGATTAGAGCCATAGGGGAGACTAGACATCTACCACCCCACTACCACTACGAGATTAGAGCCATAAGGGAGACTAGACATCTACCACCCCACTACCTCTATCAGATTAGAGCCATAAGGGAGACTAGACATCTACCACCCCACTACCACTATCAGATTAGAGCCATAAGGGAGTCTAGACATCTACCACCCCACTACCACTATCAGATTAGAGCCATAAGGGAGACTAGACATCTACCACCCCACTACCACTATCAAATTAGAGCCAGAAGGGCGACTAGACATCTTCCAACCCACTACCACTATCAGATTAGAGCCATAAGGGAGACTAGACATCTACCACCCCACTACCACTATACAAATAAGAGCCATAAGGGAGTCTAGACATCTACCACCCCACTACCACTATCAGATAAGAGCCATAAGGGAGACTAGACATCTACTACCCCACTACCACTATCAAATTAGAGCCATAGGGGAGACTAGTCATCTACCACCCCACTACCACTACCAGATTAGAGCCATAGGGGAGACTAGACATCTACCACCCCACTACCTCTATCAGAATACAGCCATAAGGGAGCCTAGACATCTACCACTACCAGATTAGAGCCATAAGGGAGACTAGACATCTACAACACCACTACCAGATTAGAGCCATAAGGGAGACTAGACATCTACCACCCCCCTATCAGATTTGAGCCATAAGTGAGACTAGACATCTACCACTCCACTACCACTATCAAATTAGAGCCATAAGAGAGCCTAGACATTTACCACCCCACTACCACTATCAGATTAGAGCCATAAGGGAGACTAGACATCTACCACCCCACTACCACTATCAGATTTGAGCCATAAGGGAGCCTAGACATCTACCACTACCAGATTAGAGCCATAAGGGAGACTAGACATCTACAACACCCCTACCACTACCAGATTAGAGCCATAAGGGAGACTAGACATCTACCACCCCACTACCACTATCAGATTAGAGCCATAAGGGAGACTAGACATCTACCACCGCACTACCACTATTGGATTAGAGCCATAATGGAGACTAGACATCTACCACAACAATACCACTATCAGATTAGAGCCACAAGGGATACTAGACATCTACCACCCCACTACCAGATTAGAGCCATAAGGGAGACTAGACATCTAAAACCCCACTACCACTATCAGATTAGAGCCATAAGGGAGACTAGACATCTACCACCCCACTACCACTATCAGATTAGAGCCACAAGGGAGACTAGACATCTACCACCCCACTACCACTACGAGATTAGAGCCATAAGGGAGACTAGACATCTACCACCCCACTACCTCTATCAGATTAAAGCCATAAGGGAGACTAGACATCTACCACCCCACTACCACTATCAGATTAGAGCCATAAGGGAGACTAGACATCTACCACCCCACTACCACTGTCAGATTAGAGCCATAAGGGAGACTAGACATCTACCACCCCACTACCACTATCAGATTAGAGCCATAAGGGAGACTAGACATCTACCACCCCACTGCCACTATACAAATAAGAGCCATAAGGGAGTCTAGACATCTACCACCCCACTACCACTATCAGATTAGAGCCATAAGGGAGTCTAGACATCTACCACCATCAAAATAGAGCCATAGGGGAGACTAGTCATCTACCACCCCACTACCACTACCAGATTAGAGCCATAAGGGAGACTACACATCTACCACCCCACTACCACTATCAGATTAGAGCCATAAGGGAGACTAGACATCTACCACTACCAGATTAGAGCCATAAGGGAGACTAGACATCTACCACCCCACTACCACTACAAGATTAGAGCCATACGGGAGACTAGACATCTACCACCCCACTACCACTACGAGATTAGAGCCATAAGGGAGACTAGACATCTACCACCCCACTACCTCTATCAGATTACAGCCATAAGGGAGCCTAGACATCTACCACTACCAGATTAGAGCCATAAGGGAGACTAGACATCTACAACACCACTACCACTACCAGATTAGAGCCATAAGGGAGACTAGACATCTACCACCCCCCTATCAGATTAGAGCAATAAGTGAGACTAGACATCTACCACTCCACTACCACTATCAAATTAGAGCCATAAGGGAGACTAGACATCTACCACCCCACTACCACTATCAGATTAGAGCCATAAGGGAGACTAGACATCTACCACCCCACTACCACTATCAGATTAGAGCCATAAGGGATCCTAGACATCTACCACTACCAGATTAGAGCCATAAGGGAGACTAGACATCTACAACACCACTACCAGATTAGAGCCATAAGGGAGACTAGACATCTACCACCCCACTACCACTATCAGATTAGAGCCATAAGGGAGACTAGACATCTACCACCGCACTACCACTATCAGATTAGAGCCATAAGGAAGACTAGACATCTACCACCCCACTACCACTCTCAGATTAGAGCCATAAGGGAGACTAGACATCTACCACTACCAGATTAGAGCCATAAGGGAGACTAGACATCTACCACCCCACTACCACTGTCAGATTAGAGCCATAAGGGAGACTAGACATCTGCCACCCCACTACCACTATCAGATTAGAGCCATAAGGGAGACTAGACATCTACCACTACCAGATTAGAGCCATAAGGGAGACTAGACATCTACCACCCCACTACCACTATCAGATTAGAGCCATAAAGCAGACTAGACATCTACCACCCCACTACCACTATCAAATTAGAGCCATAAGGGAGACAAGACATCTACCACCCCACTACCACTATCAGATTAGAGCCATAAGGGAGCCTAGACATCTACCACTACCAGATTAGAGCCATAAGGGCTACTAGACATCTACAACACCACTACCAATTCCAGATTATAGCCATAAGGGAGACTAGACATCTACCACCCCACTACCACTATCAGATTAGAGCCATAAGGGAGGCTAGACATCTACCACCGCACTACCACTATCAGATTAGAGGCATAAGGGAGACTAGACATCTACCACCACACTACCACTATCAGATTAGAGCCACAAGGGAGACTAGACATCTACCACCCCATTTCTACTGTCAAATTAGAGCTATAAGGGAGACTAGATATCTACCACCCCACTACCACTATCAGATTAGATCCATAAGGGAGACTAGACATCTACTACCCCACTACCACTATCAGATTAGAGCCATAAGGGAGACTAGACATCTACCACCCCACTACCAATATCAGATTAGAGCCATAAGGGAGACTAGACATCTACCACCCCACTACCTCTATCAGATTAAAGCCATAAGGGAGACTAGACTTCTACCACCCCACTACCACTATCAGATTAGAGCCATAAGGGAGACTAGACATCTACCACCCCACTACCACTGTCAGATTAGAGCCATAAGGGAGACTAGACATCTACCACCCCACTACCACTATCAGATTAGAGCCATAAGGGAGACTAGACATCTACCACCCCACTGCCACTATACAAATAAGAGCCATAAGGGAGTCTAGACATCTACCACCCCACTACCACTATCAGATTAGAGCCATAAGGGAGACTAGACATCTACCACCATCAAAATAGAGCCATAGGGGAGACTAGTCATCTACCACCCCACTACCACTACCAGATTAGAGCCATAAGGGAGACTACACATCTACCAACCCACTACCACTATCAGATTAGAGCCATAAGGGAGACTAGACATCTACCACTACCAGATTAGAGCCATAAGGGAGACTAGACATCTACCACCCCACTACCACTATCAGATTAGATCCATAAGGGAGACTAGACATCTACTACCCCACTACCACTATCAGATTAGAGCCATAAGGGAGACTAGACATCTACCACCCCACTACCACTACAAGATTAGAGCCATACGGGAGACTAGACATCTACCACCCCACTACCTCTATCAGATTACAGCCATAAGGGAGCCTAGACATCTACCACTACCAGATTAGAGCCATAAGGGAGACTAGACATCTACAACACCACTACCACTACCAGATTAGAGCCATAAGGGAGACTAGACATCTACCACCCCCCTATCAGATTAGAGCAACAAGTGAGACTAGACATCTACCACTCCACTACCACTATCAAATTAGAGCCATAAGGGAGACTAGACATCTACCACCCCACTACCACTATCAGATTAGAGCCATAAGGGAGACTAGACATCTACCACCCCACTACCACTATCAGATTAGAGCCATAAGGGATCCTAGACATCTACCACTACCAGATTAGAGCCATAAGGGAGACTAGACATCTACAACACCACTACCAGATTAGAGCCATAAGGGAGACTAGACATCTACCACCGCACTACCACTATCAGATTAGAGCCATAAGGAAGACTAGACATCTACCACCCCACTACCACTCTCAGATTAGAGCCATAAGGGAGACTAGACATCTACCACTACCAGATTAGAGCCATAAGGGAGACTAGACATCTACCACCCCACTACCACTATCAGATTAGAGCAATAAAGCAGACTAGACATCTACCACCCCACTACCACTGTCAGATTAGAGCCATAAGGGAGACTAGACATCTGCCACCCCACTACCACTATCAGATTAGAGCCATAAGGGAGACTAGACATCTACCACTACCAGATTAGAGCCATAAGGGAGACTAGACATCTACCACCCCACTACCACTATCAGATTAGAGCCATAAGGCAGACTAGACATCTACCACCCCACTACCACTATCAAATTAGAGCCATAAGGGAGACAAGACATCTACCACCCCACTACCACTATCAGATTAGAGCCATAAGGGAGCCTAGACATCTACCACTACCAGATTAGAGCCATAAGGGCTACTAGACATCTACAACACCACTACCAATTCCAGATTATAGCCATAAGGGAGACTAGACATCTACCACCGCACTACCACTATCAGATTAGAGGCATAAGGGAGACTAGACATCTACCACCACACTACCACTATCAGATTAGAGCCACAAGGGAGACTAGACATCTACCACCCCATTTCCACTATCAAATTAGAGCTATAAGGGAGACTAGATATCTACCACCCCACTACCACTATCAGATTAGATCCATAAGGGAGACTAGACATCTACTACCCCACTACCACTATCAGATTAGAGCCATAAGGGAGACTAGACATCTACCACCCCACTACCACTATCAGATTAGAGCCATAAGGGAGACTAGACATCTACCACCGCACTACCACTATCAGATTAGAGCCATAAGGGAGTATAGATATCTACCACCCCACTACCACTATCAGATTAGAGCCATACGGGAGCCTAGACATCTACCACTACCAGATTAGAGCCATAAGGGAGACTAGACATCTACAACACCACTACCACTATCAAATTAGAGCTATAAGGGAGACTAGATATCTACCACCCCACTACCACTACCAGATTAGAGCCATACGGGAGACTAGACATCTACCACCCCACTACCACTACGGGATTAGAGCCATACGGGAGACTAGACATCTACCACCCCACTACCTCTATCAGATTACAGCCATAAGGGAGCCTAGACATCTACCACTACCAGATTAGAGCCATAAGGGAGACTAGACATCTACAACACCACTACCAGATTAGAGCCATAAGGGAGACTAGACATCTACCACCCCCCTACCAGGTTAGAGCCATAAGGGAGACTAGACATCTACAACACCACTACCACTACCAGATTAGAGCCATAAGGGAGACTAGACATCTACCACCCCACTACCACCATCAGATTCGAGCCATAAGGGAGACTAGACATTTACCACCGCACTACCACTATTGGATCAGAGCCATAAGGGAGACTAGACATCTACCACCACACTACCACTATCAGATTAGAGCCACAAGGGAGACTAGACATCTACCAACCCACTACCACTACCAGATTAGAGCCACAAGGGAGACTAGACATCTACCACCCCACTACCACTATCAAATTAGAGCTATAAGGGAGACAAGATATCTACCACCCCACTACCACTACCAGATTAGAGCCACAAGGGAGACTAGACATCTACCACCATCAAATTAGATCCATAGGGGAGACTAGTCATCTACCACCCCACTACCACTACCAGATTAGAGCCATACGGGAGACTAGACATCTACCACCCCAATACCACTACGAAATTAGAGCCATAAGGGAGACTAGACATCTACCACCCCACTACCACAATCAGATTAGAGCCATAAGGGAGACTAGACATCTACCAACCCACTACCACTATCAGATTACAGCCATAAGGGAGCCTAGACATCTACCACTACCAGATTAGAGCCATACGGGAGACTAGACATCTACCACCCCACTACCTCTATCAGATTAGAGCCATAAGGGAGACTAGACATCTACCACCCCACTACCACTATCAGATTAGAGCCATAAGGGAGTCTAGACATCTACCAACCCACTACCACTATGAGATTAGAGCCATAAGGGAGACTAGACATCTACCACCCCACTACCACTATCAGATTAGAGCCATAAGGGAGACTAGACATCTACCACCCCACTACCACTATCAGATTAGAGCCATAAGGGAGACTAGACATCTACCACCCCACTACCACTATCAGATTAGAGCCATAAGGGAGACTAGACATCTACCACCCCACTACCACTATCAAATTAGAGCCAGAAGGGCAACTAGACATCTTCCAACCCACTACCACTATCAGATTAGAGCCATAAGGGAGACTAGACATCTACCACCCCACTACCAATATACAAATAAGAGCCATAAGGGAGTCTAGACATCTACCACCCCACTACCTCTATCAGATTACAGCCATAAGGGAGCCTAGACATCTACCACTACCAGATTAGAGCCATAAGGGAGACTAGACATCTACCACCGCACTACCACTATCAGATTAGAGGCATAAGGGAGACTAGACATCTACCACCACACTACCACTATAGAATTAGAGCTATAAGCGAGACTAGATATCTACCACCCCACTACCACTATCAGATTAGATCCATAAGGGAGACTAGACATCTACTACCCCACTACCACTATCAGATTAGAGCCATAAGGGAGACTAGACATCTACCACCCCGCTACCACTATCAGATTAGAGCCATAAGGGAGTATAGATATCTACCACCCCACTACCACTATCAGATTAGAGCCATACGGGAGCCTAGATTTCTACCACTACCAGATTAGAGCCATAAGGGAGACTAGACATCTACAACACCACTACCACTATCAAATTAGAGCTATAAGGGAGACTAGATATCTACCACCCCACTACCACTATCAGATTAGAGCCATACGGGAGACAAGACATCTACCACCCCACTACCACTACGCGATTAGAGCCATACTGGAGACTAGACATCTACCACCCCACTACCTCTATCAGATTACAGCCATAAGGGAGCCTAGACATCTACCACTACCAGATTAGAGCCATAAGGGAGACTAGACATCTACAACACCACTACCAGATTAGAGCCATAAGGGAGACTAGACATCTACCACCCCCCTATCAGATTAGAGCCATAAGGGAGACTAGACATCTACCACCCCACTACCACTATCAGATTAGAGCCATAAGGGAGCCTAGACATCTACCACTACCAGATTAGAGCCATAAGGGAGACTAGACATCTACAACACCACTACCACTACCAGATTAGAGCCATAAGGGAGACTAGACATCTACCACCCCACTACCACTATCAGATTAGAGCCATAAGGGAGTATAGATATCTACCACCCCACTACCACTATCAGATTAGAGCCATACGGGAGCCTAGACATCTACCACTACCAGATTAGAGCCATAAGGGAGACTAGACATCTACAACACCACTACCACTATCAAATTAGAGCTATAAGGGAGACTAGATATCTACCACCCCACTACCACTACCAGATTAGAGCCATACGGGAGACTAGACATCTACCACCCCACTACCACTACGGGATTAGAGCCATACGGGAGACTAGACATCTACCACCCCACTACCTCTATCAGATTACAGCCATAAGGGAGCCTAGACATCTACCACTACCAGATTAGAGCCATAAGGGAGACTAGACATCTACAACACCACTACCAGATTAGAGCCATAAGGGAGAATAGACATCTACCACCCCCCTATCAGATTAGAGACATAAGGGAGACTAGACATCTACCACCCCACTACCACTATCAGATTAGAGCCATAAGGGAGCCTAGACATCTACCACTACCAGATTAGAGCCATAAGGGAGACTAGACATCTACAACACCACTACCACTACCAGATTAGAGCCATAAGGGAGACTAGACATCTACCACCCCACTACCACCATCAGATTCGAGCCATAAGGGAGACTAGACATTTACCACCGCACTACCACTATTGGATCAGAGCCATAAGGGAGACTAGACATCTACCACCACACTACCACTATCAGATTAGAGCCACAAGGGAGACTAGACATCTACCAACCCACTACCACTACCAGATTAGAGCCACAAGGGAGACTAGACATCTACCACCCCACTACCACTATCAAATTAGAGCTATAAGGGAGACTAGATATCTACCACCCCACTACCACTACCAGATTAGAGCCACAAGGGAGACTAGGCATCTACCACCATCAAATTAGAGCCATAGGGGAGACTAGTCATCTACCACCCCACTACCACTACCAGATTAGAGCCATACGGGAGACTAGACATCTACCACCCCAATACCACTACGAAATTAGAGCCATAAGGGAGACTAGACATCTACAACCCCACTACCACAATCAGATTAGAGCCATAAGGGAGACTAGACATCTACCAACCCACTACCACTATCAGATTAGAGCCATAAGGGAGACTAGACATCTACCACTACCAGATTAGAGCCATAAGGGAGACTAGACATCTACAACACCACTACCACTACCAGATTAGAGCCATAAGGGAGACTAGACATCTACCACCCCACTACCACAATCAGATTAGAGCCATAAGGGAGACAAGACATCTACCACCCCACTACCACTATCAGATTAGAGCCATAAGGGAGACTAGATTTCTACCACCCCACTATCAAGGTAGAGCCATAAGGGAAACTAGGCATCTACCACCCCACTACCACTACCTGATTAGAGCCAAAAGGGAGAGTAGACATCTACCACTCCACTACCACTATCAAATTAGAGCCATATGTGAGACTAGATATCAACCACCCCACTACCACTACCAGATTAGAGCCATAAGGGAGACTAGACATCTACCACACCACTATCAGATTAGAGCCATAAGGGAGACTAGACATATACCACCCCACTACCACTACCAGATTAGAGCCATAAGGGAGACTAGACATCTACCACACCACTATCAGATTAGAGCCATAAGGGAGACTAGACATATACCACCCCAATACCACTACCAGATTAGAGCCATACGGGAGACTAGACATCTACCACCCCACTACCACTATCAGATTAGAGCCATAAGGGAGACTGGACATCTACCACCCCACTCACAGATTAGAGCCATAAAAGAGACTAGACATCTACAACCCCACTATCAGATTAGAGCCATACGGGAGACTAGACATCTACCACCCCACTACCACTATCAGATTAGAGCCATAAGGGAGCCTGGACATCTACCACCCCGCTATCAGATTAGAGCCATAAGGGAGACTAGACATCTACCACCCCACTACCACTATCAGATTAGAGCCATAAGGGAGACTAGACATCTACCACCCCACTATCAGATTAGAGCCATACGGGAGACTAGACATCTACCACCCCAATACCACTATCAGATTAGAGCCATACGGGAGACTTGACATCTACCACCCCACTACCACTATCAGATTAGAGCCAGACGGGAGACTAGACATCTACCACCCCACTATCACTATCAGATTAGTACCATAAGGGAGACTAGACATCTACCACCCCACTACCACTATCAAATTAGAGCCATAAGGGAGACTAGACATCTACCACCCCACTACCATTATCAAGTTAGAGACAAAAGGGAGACTAGACATCTACCACCCCTCTAACACTACCAGATTATAGCCATAAGGGAGACTAGACATCTACCACCCCACTACCACTATCAGATTAGAGTCATAAAGGAGACAAGACATCAACCACCCCACTATCAGATTAGAGCCACAAGGGAGACTAGACATCTACCACCCAACTACCACTATGATATTAGAGCCATAATGGAGACTAGACATCTACCACCCCACTACCACTATCAGATTAGAGCCATAAGGGAGACTAGACATCTGCCACCCCACTATCAGATTAAGGTCTTAAGGGAGACTAGACATCTACCACCCCTCTACCACTATCAGATTAGAGTCATAAAGGAGACAAGACATCTACCACCCCACTACCACTATCAGATTAGAGCCATAAGGGAGACTAGATTTCTACCACCCCACTATCAGATTAGAGCCATAAAGGAGACTAGACATCTAACACCCCACTATCACTGTCAGATTAGAGCCATAAGGGAGACTAGACATCTACCACCCCACTACCACTACCAGATTAGAGCCATAAGGGAGTCTAGACATCTACCAACCCACTACCACTATCAAATTAGAGCCATAAGGGAGACTAGACATATTCCACCCCACTACCACTATCAGATTAGAGCCATAAGGGAGACTAGACATCTACCACCCCTCTACCACTATCAGATTAGAGTCATAAAGGAGACAAGACATCTACCACCCCACTACCACTATCAGATTAGAGCCATAAGGGAGACTAGACATCTACCACCCCATTACCACTATCAGATTAGAGCCATAAGGGAGACTATACATCTACCACCCCACTACCACTGTCAGATTAGAGCCATAAGGGAGACTAGACATCTACCACCCCACTACCACTACCAGATTAGAGCCATAAAGGAGTCTAGACATCTACCACCCCACTACCACTATCAAATTAGAGCCATAAGGGAGACTAGACATATTCCACCCCACTACCACTATCAGATTAGAGCCATAAGGGAGACTAGACATCTACCACCCCACTACCAATTCCACATTAGAGCCATAAGGGAGACTAGACATCTACCACCCCACAACCACTATCAGATTAGAGCCACAAGGGAGACTAGACATCTACCACCCCACTACCACTACCAAATTAGAGCCATAAGGGAGACTAGACATCTACCACCCCACTACCACTATCAGATTAGAGCCATAAGGGAGACTAGACATCTACCACCCCACTACCTCTATCAGATTAGAGCCATAAGGGAGACTAGACATCTACCACCACACTACCACTATCAGATTAGAGCCATAAGGGAGACTAGACATCTACCACTACCAGATTAGAGCCATAATGGAGACTAGACATCTACCACCCTATTACCATTATCAGATTAGAGCCATAAGGGAGACTAGACATCTACCACCCCACTACCACTATCAGATTAGAGCCATAAGGCAGACTAGACATCTACCACCCCACTATCAGATTAGAGCCATACGGGAGACTAGACATCTACCACCCCAATACCACTATCAGATTAGAGCCATACGGGAGACTAGACATCTACCACCCCACTACCACTATCAGATTAGAGCCAGACGGGAGACTAGACATCTACCACCCCACTACCACTATCAGATTAGTACCATAAGGGAGACTAGACATCTACCACCACACTACCACTATCAAATTAGAGCCATAAGGGAGACTAGACATCCAACCCACCCCACTACCACTACCAGATTACAATCATAAGGGAGTCTAGACATCTACCACCCCACTACCACTATCAGATTAGAGCCATAAGGGAGAGTAGACATCTACCACCCCACTACCACTATCAGATTAGAGCCATAAGGGAGACTAGACATCTACCACCACACTACCACTATCAGATTAGAGCAATAAGGGAGACTAGACATCTACCACCCCACTACCACTATCAGATTAGAGCCATAAGGGAGACTAGACATCTACAACCCCACTATCAGATTAGAGCCATACGGGAGACTAGAAATCTACCACCCCACTACCACTATCAAGTTAGAGCCATAAGGGAGACTAGACATCTACCACCCCACTACCACTGCCGGATTAGAGCCATAAGGGAGAGTAGACATCTACCAACCCACTACCACTATCAGATTAGAGTCATTAAGGAGACAAGACATCAACCACCCCACTATCAGATTAGAGCCACAAGGGAGACTAGACATCTACCACCCAACTACCACTATGATATTAGAGCCATAATGGTGACTAGACATCTACCACTCCACTACCACTATCAAATTAGAGCCATACGTGAGACTAGACATCTACCACCCCACTACCACTATCAGATTAGAGTCATAAAGGAGACAAGACATCTACCACCCCACTACCACTATCAGATTAGAGCCATAAGGGAGACTAGATTTCTACCACCCCACTATCAGATTAGAGCAATAAAGGAGACTAGACATCTAACACCCCACTATCACTACCAGATTAGAGCCATAAGGGAGACTAGACATCTACCACCCCATTACCACTATCAGATTAGAGCCATAAGGTAGTCTAGACATCTACCAACCCACTACCACTATCAAATTAGAGCCATAAGGGAGACTAGACATATTCCACCCCACTACCACTATCAGATTAGAGCCATAAGGGAGACTAGACATCTATCACCCCACTACCAATTCCACATTAGAGCCATAAGGGAGACAAGACATCTACCACCCCACAACGACTATCAGATTAGAGCCACAAGGGAGACTAGACATCTACCACCCCACTACCACTATAAAAATAAGAGCCATAAGGGAGACTAGACATCTACCACCCCACTACCACTATCACATTAGTACCATAAGGGAGACTAGACATCTACCACCCCACTACCACTATCAAATTAGAGCCATAATGGAAACTAGACATCTACCACCCCACTACCACTATCAGATAAGGGCCACAAGGGAGACTAGACATCTACCACCCCACTACCACTATCAAGGTAGAGCCATAAGGGAAACTAGACATCTACCACCCCACTACCACTACCTGATTAGAGCCAAAAGGGAGAGTAGACATCTACCACTCCACTACCACTATCAAATTAGAGCCATATGTGAGACTAGATATCAACCACCCCACTACCACTATCAGATTAGAGCCATAAGGGAGACTAGACATCTACCACACCATTAGATTAGAGCCATAAGGGAGACTAGACATCTACCACACCACTATCAGATTAGAGCCATAAGGGAGACTAGACATATACCACCCCAATACCACTACCAGATTAGAGCCATACGGGAGACTAGACATCTACCACCCCACTACCACTATCAGATTAGAGCCATAAGGGAGACTGGACATCTACCACCCCACTCACAGATTAGAGCCATAAAAGAGACTAGACATCTACAACCCCACTATCAGATTAGAGCCATACGGGAGACTAGACATCTACCACCCCACTACCACTATCAGATTAGAGCCATAAGGGAGCCTGGACATCTACCACCCCGCTATCAGATTAGAGCCATAAGGGAGACTAGACATCTACCACCCCACTACCACTATCAGATTAGAGCCATGAGGGAGACTAGACATCTACCACCCCACTATCAGATTAGAGCCATACGGGAGACTAGACATCTACCACCCCAATACCACTATCAGATTAGAGCCATACGGGAGACTTGACATCTACCACCCCACTACCACTATCAGATTAGAGCCAGACGGGAGACTAGACATCTACCACCCCACTATCACTATCAGATTAGTACCATAAGGGAGACTAGACATCTACCACCCCACTACCACTATCAAATTAGAGCCATAAGGGAGACTAGACATCTACCACCCCACTACCATTATCAAGTTAGAGACAAAAGGGAAACTAGACATCTACCACCCCACTACTACTACCAGATTAGAATCATAAGGGAGTCTAGACATCTACCACCCCACTACCACTATCAGATTAGAGCCATAAGGGAGACTAGACATCTACAACCCCACTATCAGATTAGAGCCATACGGGAGACTAGACATCTACCACCACACTACCACTATCAGATTAGAGCCATAAGGGAGACTAGACATCTACAACCCCACTATCAGATTAGAGCCATACGGGAGACTAGACATCTACCACCCCACTACCACTATCAAGTTAGAGCCATAAGGGAGACTAGACATCTACCACCCCACTACCACTACCGGATTAGAGCCATAAGGGAGACTAGACATCTACCACCCCACTACCACTATCACATTAGAGTCATAAGGGAGACTAGACATCTACCACCCCTCTAACACTACCAGATTATAGCCATAAGGGAGACTAGACATCTACCACCCCACTACCACTATCAGATTAGAGTCATAAAGGAGACAAGACATCAACCACCCCACTATCAGATTAGAGCCACAAGGGAGACTAGACATCTACCACCCAACTACCACTATGATATTAGAGCCATAATGGAGACTAGACATCTACCACCCCACTACCACTATCAGATTAGAGCCATAAGGGAGACTAGACATCTGCCACCCCACTATCAGATTAAGGTCATAAGGGAGACTAGACATCTACCACCCCTCTACCACTATCAGATTAGAGTCATAAAGGAGACAAGACATCTACCACCCCACTACCACTATCAGATTAGAGCCATAAGGGAGACTAGATTTCTAACACCCCACTATCAGATTAGAGCCATAAAGGAGACTAGACATCTAACACCCCACTATCACTGTCAGATTAGAGCCATAAGGGAGACTAGACATCTACCACCCCACTACCACTACCAGATTAGAGCCATAAGGGAGTCTAGACATCTACCAACCCACTACCACTATCAAATTAGAGCCATAAGGGAGACTAGACATATTCCACCCCACTACCACTATCAGATTAGAGCCATAAGGGAGACTAGACATCTACCACCCCTCTACCACTATCAGATTAGAGTCATAAAGGAGACAAGACATCTACCACCCCACTACCACTATCAGATTAGAGCCATAAGGGAGACTAGACATCTACCACCCCATTACCACTATCAGATTAGAGCCATAAGGGAGACTATACATCTACCACCCCACTACCACTGTCAGATTAGAGCCATAAGGGAGACTAGACATCTACCACCCCACTACCACTACCAGATTAGAGCCATAAAGGAGTCTAGACATCTACCAACCCACTACCACTATCAAATTAGAGCCATAAGGGAGACTAGACATATTCCACCCCACTACCACTATCAGATTAGAGCCATAAGGGAGACTAGACATCTACCACCCCACTACCAATTCCACATTAGAGCCATAAGGGAGACTAGACATCTACCACCCCACAACCACTATCAGATTAGAGCCACAAGGGAGACTAGACATCTACCACCCCACTACCACTACCAAATTAGAGCCATAAGGGAGACTAGACATCTACCACCCCACTACCACTATCAGATTAGAGTCATAAAGGAGACAAGACATCAACCACCCCACTATCAGATTAGAGCCACAAGGGAGACTAGACATCTACCACCTAACTACCACTATGATATTAGAGCCATAATGGAGACCAGACATCTACCACCCCACTACCACTATCAGATTAGAGCCATAAGGGAGACTAGACATCTGCCACCCCACTATCAGATTAAGGTCATAAGGGAGACTAGACATCTATCACCCCTCTACCACTATCAGATTAGAGTCATAAAGGAGACAAGACATCTACCACCCCACTATCAGATTAGAGCCATACGGGAGACTAGACATCTACCACCCCAATACCACTATCAGATTAGAGCCATACGGGAGACTAGACATCTACCACCCCACTACCACTATCAGATTAGAGCCATAAGGGAGACTAGACATCTACCACCCCACTACCTCTATCAGATTAGAGCCATAAGGGAGACTAGACATCTACCACCACACTACCACTATCAGATTAGAGCCATAAGGGAGACTAGACATCTACCACTACCAGATTAGAGCCATAATGGAGACTAGACATCTACCACCCTATTACCATTATCAGATTAGAGCCATAAGGGAGACTAGACATCTACCACCCCACTACCACTATCAGATTAGAGCCATAAGGGAGACTAGACATCTACCACCCCACTATCAGATTAGAGCCATACGGGAGACTAGACATCTACCACCCCAATACCACTATCAGATTAGAGCCATACGGGAGACTAGACATCTACCACCCCACTACCACTATCAGATTAGAGCCAGACGGGAGACTAGACATCTACCACCCCACTACCACTATCAGATTAGTACCATAAGGGAGACTAGACATCTACCACCACACTACCACTATCAAATTAGAGCCATAAGGGAGACTAGACATCCAACCCACCCCACTACCACTACCAGATTAGAATCATAAGGGAGTCTAGACATCTACCACCCCACTACCACTATCAGATTAGAGCCATAAGGGAGAGTAGACATCTACCACCCCACTACCACTCTCAGATTAGAGCCATAAGGGAGACTAGACATCTACCACCACACTACCACTATCAGATTAGAGCAATAAGGGAGACTAGACATCTACCACCCAACTACCACTATCAGATTAGAGCCATAAGGGAGACTAGACATCTACAACCCCGCTATCAGATTAGAGCCATACGGGAGACTAGACATCTACCACCCCACTACCACTATCAAGTTAGAGCCATAAGGGAGACTAGACATCTACCACCCCACTACCACTGCCGGATTAGAGCCATAAGGGAGAGTAGACATCTACCAACCCACTACCACTATCAGATTAGAGTCATAAAGGAGACAAGACATCAACCACCCCACTATCAGATTAGAGCCACAAGGGAGACTAGACATCTACCACCCAACTACCACTATGATATTAGAGCCATAATGGAGACTAGACATCTACCACTCCACTACCACTATCAAATTAGAGCCATACGTGAGACTAGACATCTACCACCCCATTACCACTATCAGATTAGAGTCATAAAGGAGACAAGATATCTACCACCCCACTACCACTATCAGATTAGAGCCATAAGGGAGACTAGATTTCTACCACCCCACTATCAGATTAGAGCAATAAAGGAGACTAGACATCTAACACCCCACTATCACTACCAGATTAGAGCCATAAGGGAGACTAGACATCTACCACCCCATTACCACTATCAGATTAGAGCCATAAGGTAGTCTAGACATCTACCAACCCACTACCACTATCAAATTAGAGCCATAAGGGAGACTAGTCATATTCCACCCCACTACCACTATCAGATTAGAGCCATAAGGGAGACTAGACATCTATCACCCCACTACCAATTCCACATTAGAGCCATAAGGGAGACAAGACATCTACCACCCCACAACGACTATCAGATTAGAGCCACAAGGGAGACTAGACATCTACCACCCCACTACCACTATAAAAATAAGAGCCATAAGGGAGACTAGACATCTACCACCCCACTACCACTATCAAATTAGAGCCATAAGGGAAGACTAGATATCTACCAACCCACTACCACTATCAGATTAGAGCCATAAGGGAAACTAGACATCTACCACCCCGCTACCTCTATCAGATTAGAGCCATAAGGGAGACTAGACATCTACCACCACACTACCACTATCAGATTAGAGCCATAAGGGAGACTAGACATATACCACTACCAGATTAGAGCCATAATGGAGACTAGACATCTACCACCCTATTACCACTATCAGATTAGAGCCATAAGGGAGACTAGACATCTACCACCCCACTACCATTATCAGATTAGAGCCATAAGGGAGACTAGACATCTCCCAACCAACTACCACTACCAGAAAAGAGCCATAAGGGAGACTAGACATCTACCACCCCACTACTACTATCAAATTAGAGCCATAAAGGAGACTAGACATCTACCACCCCACTACCACTACCAGATTAAAGCCATAAGGGAGACTAGACATCTACCACCCCACAATCGGATTAGAGCGATAAGGGAGACTAGACATCTACCACCCCACTACCACTGTCAGATTAGAGCCCTAAGGGAGACTAGACATCAACCACCCCACTACCACTATCAGATTCGAGACATAAGGGAGACTAGACATCTACCACCCCAATACCACTACCAGATTAGAGCCATAAGGGAGACTAGACGTCTACCACCCCACTACCACTATCAGATTAGAGCCATAAGGGAGACCAAACATCTACCACCCCACTACCACTATCAAATTGGAGCCATAAGGGAGACTAGACATCTACAACCCCACTACCACTATCAGATTAGAGCCATAAGGGAGACTAGACACCTACCACCCCACTACCACTATCAGATTAGAGCCATAAGGGAGACTAAACATCTACCACTACCAGATTAGAGCCATAATGGAGACTAGACATCTACCACCCTATTACCACTATCAGATTAGAGCCATGAGGGAGAATAGACATCTACCACCCCACTACCACTACCAGATTAGAGCCATAAGGGAGACTAGACATCTACCACCCCACTACCACTATCAGATTAGAGCCATAAGGGAGACTAGACATCTACCACCCCACTACCACTATCAAATTAGAGCCATAAGGGAGGCTAGACATCTACCAACCTAATTCCACTATCAGATTAGAGCCATAATGGAGACTAGACATCTACCACCCCACTACCACTATCAGATTAGAGCCACAAGGGAGACTAGACATCTACCACACTACTACCACTTTTAAATTAGAGCCATAAGGGAGACTAGACATCTACCACCCTACTATCAGATTAGAGCCATAAGGGAGACTAGACATCTACCACCCCACTACCACTATCAAATTAGAGCCTTAAGGGAGACTAGACATCTACCGACCCATTACCACTCTCAGATTACAGCAATAAGGGACACTAGACATCTACCACCCCACTACCACTACCAGATTAAAGCCATAAGGGAGACTAGACATCTACCACCCCACAATCAGATTAGAGCGATAAGGGAGACTAGACATCTACCACCCCACTACCACTGTCAGATTAGAGCCATAAGGGAGACTAGACATCAGCCACCCCACTACCACTATCAGATTCGAGACATAAGGGAGACTAGACATCTACCACCCCAATACCACTACCAGATTAGAGCCATAAGGGAGACTAGACGTCTACCACCCCACTACCACTATCAGATTAGAGCCATAAGGGAGACTAAACATCTACCACCCCACTACCACTATCAAATTGGAGCCATAAGGGAGACTAGACATCTACCACCCCACTACCACTATCAGATTAGAGCCATAAGGGAGACTAGACATCTACCACCCCACTACCACTATCAGATTAGAGCCATAAGGGAGACTAAACATCTACCACCACACTACCACTATCAGATTAGAGCCATAAGGGAGACTAGGCATCTACCACTACCAGATTAGAGCCATAATGGAGACTAGACATCTACCACCCTATTACCACTATCAGATTAGAGCCATAAGGGAGACTAGACATCTACCACCCCTCTACCACTATCAGATTAGAGCCACAAGGGAGACTAGATATCTACCACACTACTACCACTATCAAATTAGAGCCATAAGGGAGACTAGACATCTACCACCCTCTATCATATTAGAGCCATAAGGGAGACTAGACATCTACCACCCCACTACCACTATCAAATTAGAGCCATAAGGGAGACTAGACATCTACCACCCCACTTCCACTACCAGATTAGAGCCACAAGGGAGACTAGACATCTACCACCCCACTACCACTACCATATTAGAGCCATAAGGGAGACTAGACATCTACCAACCCACTACCATTATCAGATTAGAGCCATAAGGGAGGCTAGACATCTACCACCCCACTACCACTACCAGATTAGAGCCATAAGGGAGACTAAACATCTACCACCCCACTACCACTATCAAATTGGAGCCATAAGGGAGACTAGACATCTACCACCCCACTACCGCTATCAGATTAGAGCCATGGGGGAGACTAAACATCTACCACCCCACTATCAGATTAGAGCCATAAGGGAGACTAGACATCTACCACTACCAGATTAGAGCCATAATGGAGACTAGACATCTACCACCCTATTACCACTATCAGATTAGAGCCATAAGGGAGACTAGACATCTTCCACCCCACTACCACTATCAGATTAGAGCCATAAGGGAGACTAGACATCTTCCACCCCACTACCACTACCAGATTAAAGCCATAAGGGAGACTAGACATCTACCACCCCACAATCAGATTAGAGCGATAAGGGAGACTAGACATCTACCACCCCACTACCACTGTCAGATTAGAGCCATAAGGGAGACTAGACATCAACCACCCCAATACCACTACCAGATTAGAGCCATAAGGGAGACTAGACGTCTACCACCCCACTACCACTATCAGATTAGAGCCATAAGGGAGACTAAACATCTACCACCCCACTACCACTATCAAATTGGAGCCATAAGGGAGACTAGACATCTACCACCCCACTACCACTATCAGATTAGAGCCATAAGGGAGACTAGACATCTACCACCCCACTACCACTATCAGATTAGAGCAATAAGGGAGACTAAACATCTACCACCACACTACCACTATCAGATTAGAGCCATAAGGGAGACTAGGCATCTACCACTACCAGATTAGAGCCATAATGGAGACTAGACATCTACCACCCTATTACCACTATCAGATTAGAGCCATAAGGGAGACTAGACATCTACCACCCCACTACCACTACCAGATTAGAGCCATAAGGGAGACTAGACATCTACCACCCCACTACCACTATCAGATTAGAGCCATAAGGGAGACTAGACATCTACCACCCCACTACCACTATCAAATTAGAGCCATAAGGGAGACTAGACATCTACCTACCTAATTCCACTATCAGATTAGAGCCATAATGGAGACTAGACATCTACCACCCCACTACCACTATCAGATTAGAGCCACAAGGGAGACTAGATATCTACCACACTACTACCACTATCAAATTAGAGCCATAAGGGAAACTAGACATCTACCACCAAACTACCACTATCAGATTAGAGCCATAAGGGAGACTAGACATCTACCACCCTACTATCAGATTAGAGCCATAAGGGAGACTAGACATCTACCAACCCATTACCACTCTCGGATTACAGCAATAAGGGACACTAGACATCTACCACCCCACTACCACTATCAGATTAGAGCCATAAGGGAGACTTGACATCTACCACCACACTACCACTACCAGATTAGAGCCATAATGGAGACTAGACATTGACCACCCTATTACCACTATCAGATTAGAGCCAAAAGGGAGACTAGACATCTACCACCCCACTACCACTACCAGATTAGAGCCATAAGGGAGACTAGGCATCTACCAACCCACTACCATTATCAGATTAGAGCCATAAGGGAGGCTTGACATCTACCACCCCACTACCACTACCAGATTAGAGCCACAAGGGAGACTAGACATCTACCACCCCACTACCACTACCAGATTAGAGCCATAAGGGAGACTAGACATCTACCAACCCACTACCATTATCAGATTAGAGCCATAAGGGAGGCTAGACATCTACCACCCCACTACCACTACCAGATTAGAGCCATAAGGGAGGCTAGACATCTACCACCCCACTACCACTACCAGATTAGAGCCATAAGGGAGACTAAACATCTACCACCCCACTACCACTATCAAATTGGAGCCATAAGGGAGACTAGACATCTACCACCCCACTACCACTATCAGATTAGAGCCATGGGGGAGACTAAACATCTACCACCCCACTATCAGATTAGAGCCATAAGGGAGACTAGACATCTACCACTACCAGATTAGAGCCATAATGGAGACTAGACATCTACCACCCTATTACCAATATCAGATTAGAGCCATAAGGGAGACTAGACATCTTCCACCCCACTACCACTATCAGATTAGAGCCATAAGGGAGACTAGACATCTTCCACCCCACTACCACTACCAGAAAAGAGCCATAAGGGAGACTAGACATCTACCACCCCACTACTACTATCAAATTAGAGCCATAAGGGAGACTAGACATCTACCACCCCACTACCACTATCAAATTAGAGCCATAAGGGAGACTAGACATCTACCACCCCACTTCCACTACCAGATTAGAGCCATAAGGGAGACTAGACATCTACCACCCCACTACCACTGTCAGATTAGAGCCATAAGGGAGACTAGACATCTACCACCCCACTACCACTATCAGATTAGAGACATAAGGGAGACTAGACATCTACCACCCCACTACCACTATCAGATTAGAGTGATAAGGGAGACTAGACATCTACCACCCCACTACCACTATCAGATTAGAGCCATAAGGGAGACTAGACATCTACCACCCCACTACCACTACCAGATTAGAGCCATAAGGGAGACTAGACATCTACCACCCCACTACCACTATCAAATTACAGCCATAAGGGAGACTAGACATCTACCACCCCACTACCACTGTCAGATTAGAGCCATAAGGGAGACTAGACATCAACCACCCCACTACCACTATCATATTCGAGACATAAGGGAGACTAGACATCTACCACCCCAATACTACTACCAGATTAGAGCCATAAGGGAGACTAGACATCTACCACCCCACTACCACTATCAGATTAGAGCCATAAGGGAGACTAAACATCTACCACCCCACTACCACTATCAAATTGGAGCCATAAGGGAGACTAGACATCTACCACCCCACTACCACTATCAGATTAGAGCCATAAGGGAGACTAGACATCTACCACCCCACTACCACTACCAGATTAGAGCCGTAAGGGAGACTAGACATCTACTACCACTATCAGATTAGAGCCATAAGGGAGACTAGACATCTACCACCACACTACCACTATCAGATTAGAGCCATAAGGGAGACTAGACATCTACCACTACCAGATTAGAGCCATAATGGAGACTAGACATCTACCACCCTATTACCACTATCAGATTACAGCCAAAAGGGAGACTAGACATCTACCACCCCACTACCACTATCAGATTAGAGCCATAAGGGAGGCTAGACATCTACCACCCAACTACCACTACCAGATTAGAGCCATAAGGGAGACTAGACATCTACCACCCCACTACCACTATCAGATTAGAGCCATAAGGGAGACTAGACATCTACCACCCCACTACCACTATCAAATTAGAGCCATAAGGGAGACTAGACATCTACCAACCTACTACCACTATCAGATTAGAGCCATAATGGAGACTAGACATCTACCACCCCACTACCACTATCAGATTAGAGCCACAAGGGAGACTAGACATCTACCACACCACTACCACTATCAAATTAGAGCCATAAGGGAGACTAGACATCTACCACCAAACTACCACTATCAGATTAGAGCCATAAGGGAGACTAGACATCTACCACCACACTACCACTATCAGATTAGAGCCATAAGGGAGACTAGACATCTACCACTACCAGATTAGAGCCATATGGAGACTAGACATCTACCACCCTATTACCACTATCAGATTAGAGCCAAAAGGGAGACTAGACATCTACCACCCCACTACCACTATCAGATTAGAGCCATAAGGGAGGCTAGACATCTACCACCCCACTACCACTACCAGATTAGAGCCATAAGGGAGACTAGACATCTACCACCCCACTACCACTATCAGATTAGAGCCATAAGGGAGACTAGACATCTACCACCCCACTACCACTATCAAATTAGAGCCATAAGGGAGACTAGACATCTACCAACCTACTACCACTATCAGATTAGAGCCATAATGGAGACTAGACATCTACCACCCCACTACCACTATCAGATTAGAGCCACAAGGGAGACTAGACATCTACCACACCACTACCACTATCAAATTAGAGCCATAAGGGAGACTAGACATCTACCACCAAACTACCACTATCAGATTAGAGCCATAAGGGAGACTAGACATCTACCACCACACTACCACTATCAGATTAGAGCCATAAGGGAGACTAGACATCTACCACTACCAGATTAGAGCCATATGGAGACTAGACATCTACCACCCTATTACCACTATCAGATTAGAGCCAAAAGGGAGACTAGACATCTACCACCCCACTACCACTATCAGATTAGAGCCATAAGGGAGGCTAGACATCTACCACCCCACTACCACTACCAGATTAGAGTGATAAGGGAGACTAGACATCTACCACCCCACTACCACTATCAGATTAGAGCCATAAGGGAGACTAGACATCTACCACCCCACTACCACTACCAGATTAGAGCCATAAGGGAGACTAGACATCTACCACCCCACTACCACTATCAAATTACAGCCATAAGGGAGACTAGACATCTACCACCCCACTACCACTGTCAGATTAGAGCCATAAGGGAGACTAGACATCAACCACCCCACTACCACTATCATATTCGAGACATAAGGGAGACTAGACATCTACCACCCCAATACCACTACCAGATTAGAGCCATAAGGGAGACTAGACATCTACCACCCCACTACCACTATCAGATTAGAGCCATAAGGGAGACTAAACATCTACCACCCCACTACCACTATCAAATTGGAGCCATATGGGAGACTAGACATCTACCACCCCACTACCACTATCAGATTAGAGCCATAAGGGAGACTAGACATCTACCACCCCACTACCACTACCAGATTAGAGCCGTAAGGGAGACTAGACATCTACTACCACTATCAGATTAGAGCCATAAGGGAGACTAGACATCTACCACCACACTACCACTATCAGATTAGAGCCATAAGGGAGACTAGACATCTACCACTACCAGATTAGAGCCATAATGGAGACTAGACATCTACCACCCTATTACCACTATCAGATTAGAGCCAAAAGGGAGACTAGACATCTACCAACCCACTACCACTATCAGATTAGAGCCATAAGGGAGGCTAGACATCTACCACCCCACTACCACTACCAGATTAGAGCCATAAGGGAGACTAGACATCTACCACCCCACTACCACTATCAGATTAGAGCCATAAGGGAGACTAGACATCTACCACCCCACTACCACTATCAAATTAGAGCCATAAGGGAGACTAGACATCTACCAACCTACTACCACTATCAGATTAGAGCCATAATGGAGACTAGACATCTACCACCCCACTACCGCTATCAGATTAGAGCCATGGGGGAGACTAAACATCTACCACCCCACTATCAGATTAGAGCCATAAGGGAGACTAGACATCTACCACTACCAGATTAGAGCCATAATGGAGACTAGACATCTACCACCCTATTACCACTATCAGATTAGAGCCATAAGGGAGACTAGACATCTTCCACCCCACTACCACTATCAGATTAGAGCCATAAGGGAGACTAGACATCTTCCACCCCACTACCACTACCAGATTAAAGCCATAAGGGAGACTAGACATCTACCACCCCACAATCAGATTAGAGCGATAAGGGAGACTAGACATCTACCACCCCACTACCACTGTCAGATTAGAGCCATAAGGGAGACTAGACATCAACCACCCCAATACCACTACCAGATTAGAGCCATAAGGGAGACTAGACGTCTACCACCCCACTACCACTATCAGATTAGAGCCATAAGGGAGACTAAACATCTACCACCCCACTACCACTATCAAATTGGAGCCATAAGGGAGACTAGACATCTACCACCCCACTACCACTATCAGATTAGAGCCATAAGGGAGACTAGACATCTACCACCCCACTACCACTATCAGATTAGAGCAATAAGGGAGACTAAACATCTACCACCACACTACCACTATCAGATTAGAGCCATAAGGGAGACTAGGCATCTACCACTACCAGATTAGAGCCATAATGGAGACTAGACATCTACCACCCTATTACCACTATCAGATTAGAGCCATAAGGGAGACTAGACATCTACCACCCCACTACCACTACCAGATTAGAGCCATAAGGGAGACTAGACATCTACCACCCCACTACCACTATCAGATTAGAGCCATAAGGGAGACTAGACATCTACCACCCCACTACCACTATCAAATTAGAGCCATAAGGGAGACTAGACATCTACCTACCTAATTCCACTATCAGATTAGAGCCATAATGGAGACTAGACATCTACCACCCCACTACCACTATCAGATTAGAGCCACAAGGGAGACTAGATATCTACCACACTACTACCACTATCAAATTAGAGCCATAAGGGAAACTAGACATCTACCACCAAACTACCACTATCAGATTAGAGCCATAAGGGAGACTAGACATCTACCACCCTACTATCAGATTAGAGCCATAAGGGAGACTAGACATCTACCAACCCATTACCACTCTCGGATTACAGCAATAAGGGACACTAGACATCTACCACCCCACTACCACTATCAGATTAGAGCCATAAGGGAGACTTGACATCTACCACCACACTACCACTACCAGATTAGAGCCATAATGGAGACTAGACATTGACCACCCTATTACCACTATCAGATTAGAGCCAAAAGGGAGACTAGACATCTACCACCCCACTACCACTACCAGATTAGAGCCATAAGGGAGACTAGGCATCTACCAACCCACTACCATTATCAGATTAGAGCCATAAGGGAGGCTTGACATCTACCACCCCACTACCACTACCAGATTAGAGCCACAAGGGAGACTAGACATCTACCACCCCACTACCACTACCAGATTAGAGCCATAAGGGAGACTAGACATCTACCAACCCACTACCATTATCAGATTAGAGCCATAAGGGAGGCTAGACATCTACCACCCCACTACCACTACCAGATTAGAGCCATAAGGGAGGCTAGACATCTACCACCCCACTACCACTACCAGATTAGAGCCATAAGGGAGACTAAACATCTACCACCCCACTACCACTATCAAATTGGAGCCATAAGGGAGACTAGACATCTACCACCCCACTACCACTATCAGATTAGAGCCATGGGGGAGACTAAACATCTACCACCCCACTATCAGATTAGAGCCATAAGGGAGACTAGACATCTACCACTACCAGATTAGAGCCATAATGGAGACTAGACATCTACCACCCTATTACCAATATCAGATTAGAGCCATAAGGGAGACTAGACATCTTCCACCCCACTACCACTATCAGATTAGAGCCATAAGGGAGACTAGACATCTTCCACCCCACTACCACTACCAGAAAAGAGCCATAAGGGAGACTAGACATCTACCACCCCACTACTACTATCAAATTAGAGCCATAAGGGAGACTAGACATCTACCACCCCACTACCACTATCAAATTAGAGCCATAAGGGAGACTAGACATCTACCACCCCACTTCCACTACCAGATTAGAGCCATAAGGGAGACTAGACATCTACCACCCCACTACCACTGTCAGATTAGAGCCATAAGGGAGACTAGACATCTACCACCCCACTACCACTATCAGATTAGAGACATAAGGGAGACTAGACATCTACCACCCCACTACCACTATCAGATTAGAGTGATAAGGGAGACTAGACATCTACCACCCCACTACCACTATCAGATTAGAGCCATAAGGGAGACTAGACATCTACCACCCCACTACCACTACCAGATTAGAGCCATAAGGGAGACTAGACATCTACCACCCCACTACCACTATCAAATTACAGCCATAAGGGAGACTAGACATCTACCACCCCACTACCACTGTCAGATTAGAGCCATAAGGGAGACTAGACATCAACCACCCCACTACCACTATCATATTCGAGACATAAGGGAGACTAGACATCTACCACCCCAATACTACTACCAGATTAGAGCCATAAGGGAGACTAGACATCTACCACCCCACTACCACTATCAGATTAGAGCCATAAGGGAGACTAAACATCTACCACCCCACTACCACTATCAAATTGGAGCCATAAGGGAGACTAGACATCTACCACCCCACTACCACTATCAGATTAGAGCCATAAGGGAGACTAGACATCTACCACCCCACTACCACTACCAGATTAGAGCCGTAAGGGAGACTAGACATCTACTACCACTATCAGATTAGAGCCATAAGGGAGACTAGACATCTACCACCACACTACCACTATCAGATTAGAGCCATAAGGGAGACTAGACATCTACCACTACCAGATTAGAGCCATAATGGAGACTAGACATCTACCACCCTATTACCACTATCAGATTACAGCCAAAAGGGAGACTAGACATCTACCACCCCACTACCACTATCAGATTAGAGCCATAAGGGAGGCTAGACATCTACCACCCCACTACCACTACCAGATTAGAGCCATAAGGGAGACTAGACATCTACCACCCCACTACCACTATCAGATTAGAGCCATAAGGGAGACTAGACATCTACCACCCCACTACCACTATCAAATTAGAGCCATAAGGGAGACTAGACATCTACCAACCTACTACCACTATCAGATTAGAGCCATAATGGAGACTAGACATCTACCACCCCACTACCACTATCAGATTAGAGCCACAAGGGAGACTAGACATCTACCACACCACTACCACTATCAAATTAGAGCCATAAGGGAGACTAGACATCTACCACCAAACTACCACTATCAGATTAGAGCCATAAGGGAGACTAGACATCTACCACCACACTACCACTATCAGATTAGAGCCATAAGGGAGACTAGACATCTACCACTACCAGATTAGAGCCATAATGGAGACTAGACATCTACCACCCTATTACCACTATCAGATTAGAGCCAAAAGGGAGACTAGACATCTACCACCCCACTACCACTATCAGATTAGAGCCATAAGGGAGGCTAGACATCTACCACCCCACTACCACTACCAGATTAGAGTGATAAGGGAGACTAGACATCTACCACCCCACTACCACTATCAGATTAGAGCCATAAGGGAGACTAGACATCTACCACCCCACTACCACTACCAGATTAGAGCCATAAGGGAGACTAGACATCTACCACCCCACTACCACTATCAAATTACAGCCATAAGGGAGACTAGACATCTACCACCCCACTACCACTGTCAGATTAGAGCCATAAGGGAGACTAGACATCAACCACCCCACTACCACTATCATATTCGAGACATAAGGGAGACTAGACATCTACCACCCCAATACCACTACCAGATTAGAGCCATAAGGGAGACTAGACATCTACCACCCCACTACCACTATCAGATTAGAGCCATAAGGGAGACTAAACATCTACCACCCCACTACCACTATCAAATTGGAGCCATATGGGAGACTAGACATCTACCACCCCACTACCACTATCAGATTAGAGCCATAAGGGAGACTAGACATCTACCACCCCACTACCACTACCAGATTAGAGCCGTAAGGGAGACTAGACATCTACTACCACTATCAGATTAGAGCCATAAGGGAGACTAGACATCTACCACCACACTACCACTATCAGATTAGAGCCATAAGGGAGACTAGACATCTACCACTACCAGATTAGAGCCATAATGGAGACTAGACATCTACCACCCTATTACCACTATCAGATTAGAGCCAAAAGGGAGACTAGACATCTACCAACCCACTACCACTATCAGATTAGAGCCATAAGGGAGGCTAGACATCTACCACCCCACTACCACTACCAGATTAGAGCCATAAGGGAGACTAGACATCTACCACCCCACTACCACTATCAGATTAGAGCCATAAGGGAGACTAGACATCTACCACCCCACTACCACTATCAAATTAGAGCCATAAGGGAGACTAGACATCTACCAACCTACTACCACTATCAGATTAGAGCCATAATGGAGACTAGACATCTACCACCCCACTACCACTATCAGATTAGAGCCACAAGGGAGACTAGACATCTACCACACCACTACCACTATCAAATTAGAGCCATAAGGGAGACTAGACATCTACCACCAAACTACCACTATCAGATTAGAGCCATAAGGGAGACTAGACATCTACCACCACACTACCACTATCAGATTAGAGCCATAAGGGAGACTAGACATCTACCACTACCAGATTAGAGCCATAATGGAGACTAGACATCTACCACCCTATTACCACTATCAGATTAGAGCCAAAAGGGAGACTAGACATCTACCACCCCACTACCACTATCAGAATAGAGCCATAAGGGAGGCTAGACATCTACCACCCCACTACCACTACCAGATTAGAGCCATAAGGGAGACTAGACATCTACCACCCCACTACCACTATCAGATTAGAGCCATAAGGGAGACTAGACATCTACCACCCCACTACCACTATCAAATTAGAGCCATAAGGGAGACTAGACATCTACCAACCTACTACCACTATCAGATTAGAGCCATAATGGAGACTAGACATCTAACACCCCACTACCACTATCAGATTAGAGCCACAAGGGAGACTAGACATCTACCACACCACTACCACTATCAAATTAGAGCCATAAGGGAGACTAGACATCTACCACCAAACTACCACTATCAGATTAGAGCCATAAGGGAGACTAGACATCTACCACCCTACTATCAGATTAGAGCCATAAGGGAGACTAGACATCTACCACCCCACTACCACTATCAAATTAGAGCCTTAAGGGAGACTAGACATCTACCACCCCACTACCACTACCAGATTAGAGCCATAAGGGAGACTAAACATCTACCACCCCACTACCACTATCAAATTGGAGCCATAAGGGAGACTAGACATCTACCACCCCACTACCACTATCAGATTAGAGCCATGGGGGAGACTAAACATCTACCACCCCACTATCAGATTAGAGCCATAGGGGAGACTAGACATCTACCACTACCAGATTAGAGCCATAATGGAGACTAGACATCTACCACCCTATTACCACTATCAGATTAGAGCCATAAGGAAGACTAGACATCTTCCACCCCACTACCACTATCAGATTAGAGCCATAAGGGAGACTAGACATCTACCACCCCACTACCACTACCAGAAAAGAGCCATAAGGGAGACTAGACATCTACCACCCCACTACTACTATCAAATTAGAGCCATAAGGGAGACTAGACATCTACCACCCCACTACCACTATCAAATTAGAGCCATAAGGGAGACTAGACATCTACCACCCCACTTCCACTACCAGATTAGAGCCATAAGGGAGACTAGACATCTACCACCCCACTACCACTGTCAGATTAGAGCCATAAGGGAGACTAGACATCTACCACCCCACTACCACTATCAGATTAGAGACATAAGGGAGACTAGACATCTACCACCCCACTTCTACTACCAGATTAGAGCCATAAGGGAGACTAGACATCTACCACCCCACTACCACTATCATATTCCAGCCATAAGGGAGACTAGACATCTACCACCCCACTACCACTGTCAGATTAGAGCCATAAGGGAGACTAGACATCAACCACCCCACTACCACTATCATATTCGAGACATAAGGGAGACTAGACATCTACCACCCCAATACCACTACCAGATTAGAGCCATAAGGGAGACTAGACATCTACCACCCCACTACCACTATCAGATTAGAGCCATAAGGGAGACTAAACATCTACGACCCCACTACCACTATCAAATTGGAGCCATAAGGGAGACTAGACATCTACCAACCCACTACCACTATCAGATTAGAGCCATAAGGGAGACTAGACATCTACCACCACACTACCACTATCAAATTAGAGCCATAAGGGAGACTAGACATCTAACACCCCACTACCACTACCAGATTAGAGCCGTAAGGGAGACTAGACATCTACTACCACTATCAGATTAGAGCCATAAGGGAGACTAGACATCTACCACCACACTACCACTATCAGATTAGAGCCATAAGGGAGACTAGACATCTACCACTACCAGATTAGAGCCATAATGGAGACTAGACATCTACCACCCTATTACCACTATCAGATTAGAGCCAAAAGGGAGACTAGACATCTACCACCCCACTACCACTATCAGATTAGAGCCATAAGGGAGGCTAGACATCTACCACCCCACTACCACTACCAGATTAGAGCCATAAGGGAGACTAGACATCTACCACCCCACTACCACTATCAGATTAGAGCCATAAGGGAGACTAGACATCTACCACCCCACTACCACTATCAAATTAGAGCCATAAGGGAGACTAGACATCTACCAACCTACTATGACTATCAGATTAGAGCCATAATGGAGACTAGACATCTACCACCCCACTACCACTATCAGATTAGAGCCACAAGGGAGACTAGACATCTACCACACCACTACCACTATCAAATTAGAGCCATAAGGGAGACTAGACATCTACCACCAAACTACCACTATCAGATTAGAGCCATAAGGGAGACTAGACATCTACAACCACACTACCACTAAAAGATTTGAGCCATAAGGGAGACTAGACATCTACCACTACCAGATTAGAGCCATAATGGAGACTAGACATCTACCACCCTATTACCACTATCAGATTAGAGCCAAAAGGGAGACTAGACATCTACCACCCCACTACCACTATCAGATTAGAGCCATAAGGGAGGCTAGACATCTACCACCCCACTACCACTACCAGATTAGAGCCATAAGGGAGACTAGACATCTACCACCCCACTACCACTATCAGATTAGAGCCATAAGGGAGACTAGACATCTACCACCCCACTACCACTATCAAATTAGAGCCATAAGGGAGACTAGACATCTACCAACCTACTACCACTATCAGATTAGAGCCATAATAGAGACTAGACATCTAACACCCCACTACCACTATCAGATTAGAGCCACAAGGGAGACTAGACATCTACCACACCACTACCACTATCAAATTAGAGCCATAAGGGTAGACTAGACATCTACCACCAAACTACCACTATCAGATTAGAGCCATAAGGGAGACTAGACATCTACCACCCTACTATCAGATTAGAGCCATAAGGGAGACTAGACATCAACCACCCCACTACCACTATCATATTCGAGACATAAGGGAGACTAGACATCTACCACCCCAATACCACTACCAGATTAGAGCCATAAGGGAGACTAGACATCTACCACCCCACTACCACTATCAGATTAGAGCCATAAGGGAGACTAAACATCTACCACCCCACTACCACTATCAAATTGGAGCCATAAGGGAGACTAGACATCTACCAACCCACTACCACTATCAGATTAGAGCCATAAGGGAGATAGACATCTACCACCACACTACCACTATCAAATTAGAGTCATAAGGGAGACTAGACATCTAACACCCCACTACCACTACCAGATTAGAGCCGTAAGGGAGACTAGACATCTACTACCACTATCAGATTAGAGCCATAAGGGAGACTAGACATCTACCACCACACTACCACTATCAGATTAGAGCCATAAGGGAGACTAGACATCTACCACTACCAGATTAGAGCCATAATGGAGACTAGACATCTACCACCCTATTACCACTATCAGATTAGAGCCAAAAGGGAGACTAGACATCTACCACCCCACTACCACTATCAGATTAGAGCCATAAGGGAGGCTAGACATCTACCACCCCACTACCACTACCAGATTAGAGCCATAAGGGAGACTAGACATCTACCACCCCACTACCACTATCAGATTAGAGCCATAAGGGAGACTAGACATCTACCACCCCACTACCACTATCAAATTAGAGCCATAAGGGAGACTAGACATCTACCAACCTACTACCACTATCAGATTAGAGCCATAATGGAGACTAGACATCTACCACCCCACTACCACTATCAGATTAGAGCCACAAGGGAGACTAGACATCTACCACACCACTACCACTATCAAATTAGAGCCATAAGGGAGACTAGACATCTACCACCAAACTACCACTATCAGATTAGAGCCATAAGGGAGACTAGACATCTACCACCACACTACCACTATCAGATTAGAGCCAAAAGGGAGACTAGACATCTACCACCCCACTACCACTATCAGATTAGAGCCATAAGGGAGGCTAGACATCTACCACCCCACTACCACTACCAGATTAGAGCCATAAGGGAGACTAGACATCTACCACCCCACTACCACTATCAGATTAGAGCCATAAGGGAGACTAGACATCTACCACCCCACTACCACTATCAAATTAGAGCCATAAGGGAGACTAGACATCTACCAACCTACTACCACTATCAGATTAGAGCCATAATGGAGACTAGACATCTAACACCCCACTACCACTATCAGATTAGAGCCACAAGGGAGACTAGACATCTACCACACCACTACCACTATCAAATTAGAGCCATAAGGGTAGACTAGACATCTACCACCAAACTACCACTATCAGATTAGAGCCATAAGGGAGACTAGACATCTACCACCCTACTATCAGATTAGAGCCATAAGGGAGACTAGACATCTACCACCCCACTACCACTATCAAATTAGAGCCTTAAGGGAGACTAGACATCTACCACCCCACTACCACTACCAGATTAGAGCCATAAGGGAGACTAGACATCTACCAACCCACTACCATTATCAGATTAGAGCCATAAGGGAGGCTAGACATCTACCACCCCACTACCACTACCAGATTAGAGCCATAAGGGAGACTAAACATCTACCACCCCACTACCACTATCAAATTGGAGCCATAAGGGAGACTAGACATCTACCACCCCACTACCACTATCAGATTAGAGCCATGGGGGAGACTAAACATCTACCACCCCACTATCAGATTAGAGCCATAAGGGAGACTAGACATCTACCACTACCAGATTAGAGCCATAATGGAGACTAGACATCTACCACCCTATTACCACTATCAGATTAGAGCCATAAGGGAGACTAGACATCTTCCACCCCACTACCACTATCAGATTAGAGCCATAAGGGAGACTAGACATCTACCACCCCACTACTACTATCAAATTAGAGCCATAAGGGAGACTAGACATCTACCACCCCACTACCACTATCAAATTAGAGCCATAAGGGAGACTAGACATCTACCACCCCACTTCCACTACCAGATTAGAGCCATAAGGGAGACTAGACATCTACCACCCTATTACCACTATCAGATTAGAGCCAAAAGGGAGACTAGACATCTACCACCCCACTACCACTATCAGATTAGAGCCATAAGGGAGGCTAGACATCTACCACCCCACTACCACTACCAGATTAGAGCCATAAGGGAGACTAGACATCTACCACCCCACTACCACTATCAGATTAGAGCCATAAGGGAGACTAGACATCTACCACCCCACTACCACTATCAAATTAGAGCCATAAGGGAGACTAGACATCTACCAACCTACTACCACTATCAGATTAGAGCCATAAAGGAGACTAGACATCTAACACCCCACTACCACTATCAGATTAGAGCCACAAGGGAGACTAGACATCTACCACACCACTACCACTATCAAATTAGAGCCATAAGGGTAGACTAGACATCTACCACCAAACTACCACTATCAGATTAGAGCCATAAGGGAGACTATACATCTACCACCCTACTATCAGATTAGAGCCATAAGGGAGACTAGACATCTACCACCCCACTACCACTATCAAATTAGAGCCTTAAGGGAGACTAGACATCTACCACCGCACTACCACTACCAGATTAGAGCCATAAGGGAGACTAGACA
The DNA here is from genome assembly GCF_029448725.1 of Salvelinus fontinalis. NCBI lineage: Eukaryota > Metazoa > Chordata > Actinopteri > Salmoniformes > Salmonidae > Salvelinus > Salvelinus fontinalis. The sequence goes on from NW_026600247.1 coordinate 403,665, forward strand.
TCTACCAACCCACTACCATTATCAGATTAGAGCCATAAGGGAGGCTAGACATCTACCACCCCACTACCACTACCAGATTAGAGCCATAAGGGAGACTAAACATCTACCACCCCACTACCACTATCAAATTGGAGCCATAAGGGAGACTAGACATCTACCACCCCACTACCACTATCAGATTAGAGCCATGGGGGAGACTAAACATCTACCACCCCACTATCAGATTAGAGCCATAAGGGAGACTAGACATCTACCACTACCAGATTAGAGCCATAATGGAGACTAGACATCTACCACCCTATTACCACTATCAGATTAGAGCCATAAGGGAGACTAGACATCTTCCACCCCACTACCACTATCAGATTAGAGCCACAAGGGAGACTAGACATCTACCACACCACTACCACTATCAAATTAGAGCCATAAGGGAGACTAGACATCTACCACCAAACTACCACTATCAGATTAGAGCCATAAGGGAGACTAGACATCTACAACCACACTACCACTAAAAGATTTGAGCCATAAGGGAGACTAGACATCTACCACTACCAGATTAGAGCCATAATGGAGACTAGACATCTACCACCCTATTACCACTATCAGATTAGAGCCAAAAGGGAGACTAGACATCTACCACCCCACTACCACTATCAGATTAGAGCCATAAGGGAGACTAGACATCTACCACCCCACTACCACTACCAGATTAGAGCCATAAGGGAGACTAGACATCTACCACCCCACTACCACTATCAGATTAGAGCCATAAGGGAGACTAGACATCTACCACCCCACTACCACTATCAAATTAGAGCCATAAGGGAGACTAGACATCTACCAACCTACTACCACTATCAGATTAGAGCCATAATGGAGACTAGACATCTAACACCCCACTACCACTATCAGATTAGAGCCACAAGGGAGACTAGACATCTACCACACCACTACCACTATCAAATTAGAGCCATAAGGGTAGACTAGACATCTACCACCAAACTACCACTATCAGATTAGAGCCATAAGGGAGACTAGACATCTACCACCCTACTATCAGATTAGAGCCATAAGGGAGACTAGACATCAACCACCCCACTACCACTATCATATTCGAGACATAAGGGAGACTAGACATCTACCACCCCAATACCACTACCAGATTAGAGCCATAAGGGAGACTAGACATCTACCACCCCACTACCACTATCAGATTAGAGCCATAAGGGAGACTAAACATCTACCACCCCACTACCACTATCAAATTGGAGCCATAAGGGAGACTAGACATCTACCAACCCACTACCACTATCAGATTAGAGCCATAAGGGAGATAGACATCTACCACCACACTACCACTATCAAATTAGAGTCATAAGGGAGACTAGACATCTAACACCCCACTACCACTACCAGATTAGAGCCGTAAGGGAGACTAGACATCTACTACCACTATCAGATTAGAGCCATGATGGAGACTAGACATCTACCACCACACTACCACTATCAGATTAGAGCCATAAGGGAGACTAGACATCTACCACTACCAGATTAGAGCCATAATGGAGACTAGACATCTACCACCCTATTACCACTATCAGATTAGAGCCAAAAGGGAGACTAGACATCTACCACCCCACTACCACTATCAGATTAGAGCCATAAGGGAGGCTAGACATCTACCACCCCACTACCACTACCAGATTAGAGCCATAAGGGAGACTAGACATCTACCACCCCACTACCACTATCAAATTAGAGCAATAAGGGAGACTAGACATCTACCAACCTACTACCACTATCAGATTAGAGCCATAATGGAGACTAGACATCTAACACCCCACTACCACTATCAGATTAGAGCCACAAGGGAGACTAGACATCTACCACACCACTACCACTATCAAATTAGAGCCATAAGGGAGACTAGACATCTACCACCAAACTACCACTATCAGATTAGAGCCATAAGGGAGACTAGACATCTACCACCACACTACCACTATCAGATTAGAGCCAAAAGGGAGACTAGACATCTACCACCCCACTACCACTATCAGATTAGAGCCATAAGGGAGGCTAGACATCTACCACCCCACTACCACTACCAGATTAGAGCCATAAGGGAGACTAGACATCTACCACCCCACTACCACTATCAAATTAGAGCCATAAGGGAGACTAGACATCTACCAACCTACTACCACTATCAGATTAGAGCCATAATGGAGACTAGACATCTAACACCCCACTACCACTATCAGATTAGAGCCACAAGGGAGACTAGACATCTACCACACCACTACCACTATCAAATTAGAGCCATAAGGGTAGACTAGACATCTACCACCAAACTACCACTATCAGATTAGAGCCATAAGGGAGACTAGACATCTACCACCCTACTATCAGATTAGAGCCATAAGGGAGACTAGACATCTACCACCCCACTACCACTATCAAATTAGAGCCTTAAGGGAGACTAGACATCTACCACCCCACTACCACTACCAGATTAGAGCCATAAGGGAGACTAGACATCTACCAACCCACTACCATTATCAGATTAGAGCCATAAGGGAGGCTAGACATCTACCACCCCACTACCACTACCAGATTAGAGCCATAAGGGAGACTAAACATCTACCACCCCACTACCACTATCAAATTGGAGCCATAAGGGAGACTAGACATCTACCACCCCACTACCACTATCAGATTAGAGCCATGGGGGAGACTAAACATCTACCACCCCACTATCAGATTAGAGCCATAAGGGAGACTAGACATCTACCACTACCAGATTAGAGCCATAATGGAGACTAGACATCTACCACCCTATTACCACTATCAGATTAGAGCCATAAGGGAGACTAGACATCTTCCACCCCACTACCACTATCAGATTAGAGCCATAAGGGAGACTAGACATCTTCCACCCCACTACCACTACCAGAAAAGAGCCATAAGGGAGACTAGACATCTACCACCCCACTACTACTATCAAATTAGAGCCATAAGGGAGACTAGACATCTACCACCCCACTACCACTATCAAATTAGAGCCATAAGGGAGACTAGACATCTACCACCCCACTTCCACTACCAGATTAGAGCCATAAGGGAGACTAGACATCTACCACCCTATTACCACTATCAGATTAGAGCCAAAAGGGAGACTAGACATCTACCACCCCACTACCACTATCAGATTAGAGCCATAAGGGAGGCTAGACATCTACCACCCCACTACCACTACCAGATTAGAGCCATAAGGGAGACTAGACATCTACCACCCCACTACCACTATCAGATTAGAGCCATAAGGGAGACTAGACATCTACCACCCCACTACCACTATCAAATTAGAGCCATAAGGGAGACTAGACATCTACCAACCTACTACCACTATCAGATTAGAGCCATAAAGGAGACTAGACATCTAACACCCCACTACCACTATCAGATTAGAGCCACAAGGGAGACTAGACATCTACCACACCACTACCACTATCAAATTAGAGCCATAAGGGTAGACTAGACATCTACCACCAAACTACCACTATCAGATTAGAGCCATAAGGGAGACTATACATCTACCACCCTACTATCAGATTAGAGCCATAAGGGAGACTAGACATCTACCACCCCACTACCACTATCAAATTAGAGCCTTAAGGGAGACTAGACATCTACCACCGCACTACCACTACCAGATTAGAGCCATAAGGGAGACTAGACATCTACCAACCCACTACCATTATCAGATTAGAGCCATAAGGGAGGCTAGACATCTACCACCCCACTACCACTACCAGATTAGAGCCATAAGGGAGACTAAACATCTACCACCCCACTACCACTATCAAATTGGAGCCATAAGGGAGACTAGACATCTACCACCCCACTAACACTATCAGATTAGAGCCATGGGGGAGACTAAACATCTACCACCCCACTATCAGATTAGAGCCATAAGGGAGACTAGACATCTACCACTACCAGATTAGAGCCATAATGGAGACTAGACATCTACCACCCTATTACCACTATCAGATTAGAGCCATAAGGGAGACTAGACATCTTCCACCCCACTACCACTATCAGATTAGAGCCATAAGGGAGACTAGACATCTTCCACCCCACTACCACTACCAGAAAAGAGCCATAAGGGAGACTAGACATCTACCACCCCACTACTACTATCAAATTAGAGCCATAAGGGAGACTAGACATCTACCACCCCACTACCACTATCAAATTAGAGCCATAAGGGAGACTAGACATCTACCACCCCACTTCCACTACCAGATTAGAGCCATAAGGGAGACTAGACATCTACCACCCCACTACCACTGTCAGATTAGAGCCATAAGGGAGACTAGACATCTACCACCCCACTACCACTATCAGATTAGAGACATAAGGGAGACTAGACATCTACCACCCCACTACCACTATCAGATTAGAGTGATAAGGGAGACTAGACATCTACCACCCCACTACCACTATCAGATTAGAGCCATAAGGGAGACTAGACATCTACCACCCCACTACCACTACCAGATTAGAGCCATAAGGGAGACTAGACATCTACCACCCCACTACCACTATCAAATTACAGCCATAAGGGAGACTAGACATCTACCACCCCACTACCACTGTCAGATTAGAGCCATAAGGGAGACTAGACATCAACCACCCCACTACCACTATCATATTCGAGACATAAGGGAGACTAGACATCTACCACCCCAATACCACTACCAGATTAGAGCCATAAGGGAGACTAGACATCTACCACCCCACTACCACTATCAGATTAGAGCCATAAGGGAGACTAAACATCTACCACCCCACTACCACTATCAAATTGGAGCCATAAGGGAGACTAGACATCTACCACCCCACTACCACTATCAGATTAGAGCCATAAGGGAGACTAGACATCTACCACCACACTACCACTATCAAATTAGAGCCATAAGGGAGACTAGACATCTAACACCCCACTACCACTACCAGATTAGAGCCGTAAGGGAGACTAGACATCTACTACCACTATCAGATTAGAGCCATAAGCGAGACTAGACATCTACCACCACACTACCACTATCAGATTAGAGCCATAAGGGAGACTAGACATCTACCACTACCAGATTAGAGCCATAATGGAGACTAGATATCTACCACCCTATTACCACTATCAGATTAGAGCCAAAAGGGAGACTAGACATCTACCACCCCACTACCACTATCAGATTAGAGCCATAAGGGAGGCTAGACATCTACCACCCCACTACCACTACCAGATTAGAGCCATAAGGGAGACTAGACATCTACCACCCCACTACCACTATCAGATTAGAGCCATAAGGGAGACTAGACATCTACCACCCCACTACCACTATCAAATTAGAGCCATAAGGGAGCCTAGACATCTACCAACCTACTACCACTATCAGATTAGAGCCATAATGGAGACTAGACATCTACCACCCCACTACCACTATCAGATTAGAGCCACAAGGGAGACTAGACATCTACCACACCACTACCACTATCAAATTAGAGCCATAAGGGAGACTAGACATCTACCACCAAACTACCACTATCAGATTAGAGCCATAAGGGAGACTAGACATCTACCACCACACTACCACTATCAGATTAGAGCCATAAGGGAGACTAGACATCTACCACTACCAGATTAGAGCCATAATGGAGACTAGACATCTACCACCCTATTACCACTATCAGATTAGAGCCAAAAGGGAGACTAGACATCTACCACCCCACTACCACTATCAGATTAGAGCCATAAGGGAGGCTAGACATCTACCACCCCACTACCACTACCAGATTAGAGCCATAAGGGAGACTAGACATCTACCACCCCACTACCACTATCAGATTAGAGCCATAAGGGAGACTAGACATCTACCACCCCACTACCACTATCAAATTAGAGCCATAAGGGAGACTAGACATCTACCAACCTACTACCACTATCAGATTAGAGCCATAATGGAGACTAGACATCTAACACCCCACTACCACTATCAGATTAGAGCCACAAGGGAGACTAGACATCTACCACACCACTACCACTATCAAATTAGAGCCATAAGGGAGACTAGACATCTACCACCAAACTACCACTATCAGATTAGAGCCATAAGGGAGACTAGACTTCTACCACCCTACTATCAGATTAGAGCCATAAGGGAGACTAGACATCTACCACCCCACTACCACTATCAAATTAGAGCCTTAAGGGAGACTAGACATCTACCAACCCATTACCACTCTCAGATTACAGCAATAAGGGACACTAAACATCTACCACCCCACTAAAACTACCAGATTAGAGCCACAAGGGAGACTAGACATCTACCACCCCATTACCACTATCAGATTAGAGGCATAAGGGAGACTAGACATCTACCACCCCACTACCACTACCAGATTAAAGCCATAAGGGAGACTAGACATCTACCACCCCACTACCACTGTCAGATTAGAGCTATAAGGGAGACTAGACATCTACCACCCCACTACCACTATCAGATTAGAGACATAAGGGAGACTAGACATCTACCACCCCGCTACCACTATCAGATTAGAGTGATAAGGGAGACTAGACATCTACCACCCCACTACCACTATCAAATTACAGCCATAAGGGAGACTAGACATCTACCACCCCACTACCACTACCAGAATTAAAGCCATAAGGGAGACTAGACATCTACCACCCCAATACCACTACCAGATTAAAGCCATAAGGGAGACTAGACATCTACCACCCCACTATCAGATTAGAGCGATAAGGGAGACTAGACATCTACCACCCCACTACCACTGTCAGATTAGAGCCATAAGGGAGACTAGACATCAACCACCCCACTACCACTATCAGATTCGAGACATAAGGGAGACTAGACATCTACCACCCCAATACCACTACCAGATTAGAGCCATAAGGGAGACTAGACATCTACCACCCCACTACCACTATCAGATTAGAGCCATAAGGGAGACTAAACATCTACCACCCCACTACCACTATCAAATTAGAGCCATAAGGGAGACTAGACATCTACCACCCCACTACCACTACCAGATTAGAGCCGTAAGGGAGACTAGACATCTACTACCACTATCAGATTAGAGCCATAAGGGAGACTAGACATCTACCACCCTATTACCACTATCCGATTAGAGCCATAAGGGAGACTAGACATCTACCACCTCACTACCACTATCAGATTAGAGCCATAAGGGAGACTAGACATCTACCACCCCACTTCCAAAACCAGATTAGAGCCACAAGGGAGACTAGACATCTACCACCCCATTACCACTATCAGATTAGAGGCATAAGGGAGACTAGACATCTACCACCCCACTACCACTACCAGATTAAAGCCATAAGGGAGACTAGACATCTACCACCCCACTACCACTGTCAGATTAGAGCCATAAGGGAGACTAGACATCTACCACCCCACTAGCACTATCAGATTAGAGACATAAGGGAGACTAGACATCTACCACCCCACTACCACTACCAGATTAGAGCCATAAGGGAGACTAGACATCTTCCACCCCATTACCACTACCAGATTAGAGCCATAAGGGAGACTAGACATCTACCACCCCACTACCACTGTCAGATTAGAGCCATAAGGGAGCCTAGACATCTACCACCCCACTACCACTATCAAATTAGAGCCAGAAGGGAGACAAGACATCTACCACCCCACTACCACTATCAGATTAGAGCCATAAAGGATACTAGACATCTACCACCCCACTACCACTACCAGATTAGAGCCATAAGGGAGACTAGACATCTACCACCCCACTACCACTACCAGATTAGAGCCATAAGGGAGACTAGACATCTACCATCCCAATATCAGATTAGAGCCATAAGGGAGACTAGACATCTACCACCCCACTACCACTACCAGATTAGAGCCATAAGGGAGACTAGACATCTACCACCCCACTATCAGATTAGAGCCATAAGGGAGACTAGACATCTACCACCCCACTACCACTATCAGATTCGAGCCATAAGGGAGACTAGACATCTACCACCGCACTACAACTATCAGATTAGAGCCATAAGGGAGACTAGACATCTACCACCCCACTATCAGATTAGAGCCATAAGGGAGACTAGACATCTACCACCCCACTACCACTATCAAATTAGAGCAATAAGGGAGACTAGACATCTACCACCCCAATACCACTATCAAATTAGAGCCATAAGGGAGACTAGACATCTACCACCCCACTACCACTATCAGATTAGATCCACAAGGGAGACTAGACATCTACCAGCCCACTATCAGATTAAAGCCATAAGGGAGACTAGACATCTACCACCCCACTACCACTACCAGATTAGAGCCATAAGGGAGACTAGACATCTACCACCCCACTATAAGATTAGAGCCATAAGGGAGACTAGACATCTACCACCCCACTACCACTGTCAGATTAGAGCCATAAGGGAGCCTAGACATCTACCACCCCACTACCACTATCAAATTAAAGCCAGAAGGGAGACAAGACATCTACCACCCCACTACCACTATCAGATTAGAGTCATAAAGGAGACTAGACATCTACCACCCCACTACCACTATCAAATTAGAGCAATAAGGGAGACTAGACATCTACCACCCCAATACCACTATCAAATTAGAGCCATAAGGGAGACTAGACATCTACCACCCCACTACCACTATCAGATTAGATCCACAAGGGAGACTCGACATCTACCACCCCACTACCACTATCAGATTAGAGCCATAAGGGAGACTAGACATCTACCACCCCACTACCACTACCAGATTAGAGCCATTAGGGAGACTAGACATCTACCAGCCCAATATCAGATTAGAGCCATAAGGGAGACTAGACATCTACCACCCCACTACCACTACCATATTAGAGCCATAAGGGAGCCTAGACATCTACCACCCCACTATCAGATTAGAGCCATAAGGGAGACTAGACATCTACCACCCCACTACAACTATTAGATTAGAGCCATAAAGGAGACTAGACATCTACCACCCCACTACCACTACCAGATTAGAGCCATAAGGGAGACTAGACATCTACCACCCCACTACCACTACCAGATTAGAGCCATAAGGGAGACTAGACATGTACCAGCCCACTATCAGATTAGAGCCATAAGGGAGACTAGACATCTACAGACCCCACTACCAATACCAGATTAGAGCCATAAGGGAGTCTAGACATCTACCACCCCACTATCAGATTAGAGCCATAAGGGAGACTAGACATCTACCACCCCACTACCACTACCAGATTAGAGCCGTAAGGGAGACTAGACATCTACCACCCCACTATCAGATTAGAGCTATTAGGGAGACTAGACATCTACCACCCCACTACCACTATCAGATTAGAGCCATAAGGGAGTCTAGACATCTACCACCCCACTACCACTGTCAGATTAGAGCCATAAGGGAGCCTAGACATCTACCACCCCACTACCACTATCAAATTAGAGCCAGAAGGGAGACAAGACATCTACCACCCCACTACCACTATCAGATTAGAGCCATAAGGGAGACTAGACATCTACCACCCCACTACAACTATACAAATAAGAGCCATAAGGGAGTCTAGACATCTACCACCCCACTACCACTATCAGATTAGAGCCATAATGGAGACTAGTCATCTACAACACCACTACCACTACCAGATTAGAGCCATAAGGGAGACTAGACATCTACCACCCCACTACCACTATCAAATTAGAGCCATAAGGGAGACTAGACATCTACCAACCCACAATAAGATTAGAGCCATAAGGGAGACTAGATATCTACCACCCCACAATCAGATTAGAGCCATAAGGGAGACTAGACATCTACCACCCCACTATAAGATTAAAGCAATAAGGGAGACTAAACATCTACCACCCCACTATCAGATTAGAGCCATAAGGGAGACTAGACATCTACCACCCCACAACCACTATCAAATTAGAGCAATAAGGGAGACTAGACATCTACCACCCCAATACCACTCTCAAATTAGATCCACAAGGGAGACTCGACATCTACCACCCCACTACCACTATCAGATTAGAGCCATAAGGGAGACTAGACATCTACCACCCCACTACCACTACCAGATTAGAGCCATAAGGGATACTAGACATCTACCACCCCACTATCAGATTAGAGCCATAAGGGAGACTAGACATCTACCACCCCACTACCACTACCAGATTAGAGCAATAATTTAGACTAGAAATCTACCACCCCAATACCACTATCAAATTAGAGCCATAAGGGAGACTAGACATCTACCACCCCACTACCACTATCAGATTAGATCCACAAGGGAGACTCGACATCTACCACCCCACTACCACTATCAGATTAGAGCCATAAAGGAGACTAGACATCTACCACCCCACTACCACTACCAGATTAGAGCCATAAGGGAGACTAGACATCTACCAGCCCACTATCAGATTAGAGCCATAAGGGAGACTAGACATCTACCACCCCACTACCACTACCAGATTAGAGCCATAAGGGAGACTAGACATCTACCACCCCACTATCAGATTAGAGCCATAAGGGAGACTAGACATCTACCACCCCACTATCAGATTAGAGCTATTAGGGAGACAAGACATCTACCACCCCACTACCACTATCAGATTAGAGCCATAAGGGAGACTAGACATCTACCACCCCACTACCACTGTCAGATTAGAGCCATAAGGGAGCCTAGACATCTACCACCCCACTACCACTATCAAATTAGAGCCTGAAGGAAGACAAGACATCTACCACCCCACTACCACTATCAGATTAGAGCCATAAGGGAGACTAGATATCTACCACCCCACTACAACTATACAAATAAGGGCCATAAGGGAGTCTAGACATCTACCACCCCACTACCACTATCAGATTAGAGCCATAATGGAGACTAGTCATCTACCACCCCACTACCACTACCAGATTAGAGCCATAAGGGAGACTAGACATCTACCACCCCACTACCACTATCAAATTATAGCCATAAGGGAGACTAGACATCTACCAACCCACAATCAGATTAGAGCCATAAGGGAGACTAGACATCTACCACCCCACTATCAGATTAGAGCCATAAGGGAGACTAGACATCTACCACCCCACTACCACTATCAGATTAGAGCCATAAGGGAGGCTAGACATCTACCACCGCACTACCACTATCAGATTAGAGCCATAAGGGAGACTAGACATCTACCACCCCACTATCAGATTAGAGCCATAAGGGAGACTAGATCTACCACCCCACTACAACTATACAAATGAGAGCCATAAGGGAGTCTAGACATCTACCACCCCACTACCACTATCTGATTAGAGCCATAAGGGAGACTAGTCATCTACCACCACACTACCACTACCAGATTAGAGCCATAAGGGAGACTAGACATCTACCACCCCACTACCACTATCAAATTAGAGCCATAAGGGAGACTAGACATCTACCAGCCCACTATCAGATTAAAGCCATTAGGGAGACTAGACATCTACCACCCCACTACCACTACCAGATTAGAGCCATAAGGGAGACTAGACATCTACCACCCCACTATAAGATTAGAGCCATAAGGGAGACTAGACATCTACCACCCCACTACCACTGTCAGATTAGAGCCATAAGGGAGCCTAGACATCTACCACCCCACTACCACTATCAAATTAAAGCCAGAAGGGAGACAAGACATCTACCACCCCACTACCACTATCAGATTAGAGTCATAAAGGAGACTAGACATCTACCACCCCACTACCACTATCAAATTAGAGCAATAAGGGAGACTAGACATCTACCACCCCAATACCACTATCAAATTAGAGCCATAAGGGAGACTAGACATCTACCACCCCACTACCACTATCAGATTAGATCCACAAGGGAGACTCGACATCTACCACCCCACTACCACTATCAGATTAGAGCCATAAGGGAGACTAGACATCTACCACCCCACTACCACTACAAGATTAGAGCCATTAGGGAGACTAGACATCTACCAGCCCAATATCAGATTAGAGCCATAAGGGAGACTAGACATCTACCACCCCACTACCACTACCATATTAGAGCCATAAGGGAGACTAGACATCTACCACCCCACTATCAGATTAGAGCCATAAGGGAGACTAGACATCTACCACCCCACTACAACTATTAGATTAGAGCCATAAAGGAGACTAGACATCTACCACCCCACTACCACTACCAGATTAGAGCCATAAGGGAGACTAGACATCTACCACCCCACTACCACTACCAGATTAGAGCCATAAGGGAGACTAGACATGTACCAGCCCACTATCAGATTAGAGCCATAAGGGAGACTAGACATCTACCGACCCCACTACCAATACCAGATTAGAGCCATAAGGGAGTCTAGACATCTACCACCCCACTATCAGATTAGAGCCATAAGGGAGACTAGACATCTACCACCCCACTACCACTACCAGATTAGAGCCGTAAGGGAGACTAGACATCTACCACCCCACTATCAGATTAGAGCTATTAGGGAGACTAGACATCTACCACCCCACTACCACTATCAGATTAGAGCCATAAGGGAGTCTAGACATCTACCACCCCACTACCACTGTCAGATTAGAGCCATAAGGGAGCCTAGACATCTACCACCCCACTACCACTATCAAATTAGAGCCAGAAGGGAGACAAGACATCTACCACCCCACTACCACTATCAGATTAGAGCCATAAGGGAGACTAGACATCTACCACCCCACTACAACTATACAAATAAGAGCCATAAGGGAGACTAGACATCTACCAACCCACAATAAGATTAGAGCCATAAGGGAGACTAGATATCTACCACCCCACAATCAGATTAGAGCCATAAGGGAGACTAGACATCTACCACCCCACTATAAGATTAAAGCAATAAGGGAGACTAAACATCTACCACCCCACTATCAGATTAGAGCCATAAGGGAGACTAGACATCTACCACCCCACAACCACTATCAAATTAGAGCAATAAGGGAGACTAGACATCTACCACCCCAATACCACTCTCAAATTAGATCCACAAGGGAGACTCGACATCTACCACCCCACTACCACTATCAGATTAGAGCCATAAGGGAGACTAGACATCTACCACCCCACTACCACTACCAGATTAGAGCCATAAGGGATACTAGACATCTACCACCCCACTATCAGATTAGAGCCATAAGGGAGACTAGACATCTACCACCCCACTACCACTACCAGATTAGAGCAATAATTTAGACTAGAAATCTACCACCCCAATACCACTATCAAATTAGAGCCATAAGGGAGACTAGACATCTACCACCCCACTACCACTATCAGATTAGATCCACAAGGGAGACTCGACATCTACCACCCCACTACCACTATCAGATTAGAGCCATAAAGGAGACTAGACATCTACCACCCCACTACCACTACCAGATTAGAGCCATAAGGGAGACTAGACATCTACCAGCCCACTATCAGATTAGAGCCATAAGGGAGACTAGACATCTACCACCCCACTACCACTACCAGATTAGAGCCATAAGGGAGACTAGACATCTACCACCCCACTATCAGATTAGAGCCATAAGGGAGACTAGACATCTACCACCCCACTATCAGATTAGAGCTATTAGGGAGACAAGACATCTACCACCCCACTACCACTATCAGATTAGAGCCATAAGGGAGACTAGACATCTACCACCCCACTACCACTGTCAGATTAGAGCCATAAGGGAGCCTAGACATCTACCACCCCACTACCACTATCAAATTAGAGCCTGAAGGAAGACAAGACATCTACCACCCCACTACCACTATCAGATTAGAGCCATAAGGGAGACTAGATATCTACCACCCCACTACAACTATACAAATAAGAGCCATAAGGGAGTCTAGACATCTACCACCCCACTACCACTATCAGATTAGAGCCATAATGGAGACTAGACATCTACCACCCCACTACCACTATCAAATTATAGCCATAAGGGAGACTAGACATCTACCAACCCACAATCAGATTAGAGCCATAAGGGAGACTAGACATCTACCACCCCACTATCAGATTAGAGCCATAAGGGAGACTAGACATCTACCACCCCACTACCACTATCAGATTAGAGCCATAAGGGAGACTAGACATCTACCACCGCACTACCACTATCAGATTAGAGCCATAAGGGAGACTAGACATCTACCACCCCACTATCAGATTAGAGCCATAAGGGAGACTAGATCTACCACCCCACTAAAACTATACAAATAAGAGCCATAAGGGAGTCTAGACATCTACCACCCCACTACCACTATCTGATTAGAGCCATAAGGGAGACTAGTCATCTACCACCACACTACCACTACCAGATTAGAGCCATAAGGGAGACTAGACATCTACCACCCCACTACCACTATCAAATTAGAGCCATAAGGGAGACTAGACATCTACCAACCCACAATCAGATTAGAGCCATAAGGGAGACTAGACATCTACCACCCCACTATCAAATTAGAGCCAGAAGGGAGACTAGACATCTACCACCGCACTACCACTATCAGATTAGAGCCATAAGGGAGACTAGACATCTACCACCCCACTATCAAATTAGAGCCATAAGGGAGACTAGACATCTACCACCCCACTACCACTATCAGATTAGATCCACAAGGGAGACTAGACATCTACCAGCCCACTATCAGATTAAAGCCATAAGGGAGACTAGACATCTACCACCCCACTACCACTACCAGATTAGAGCCATAAGGGAGCCTAGACATCTACCACCCCACTACCACTATCAAATTAGAGCCAGAAGGGAGACAAGACATCTACCACCCCACTACCACTATCAGATTAGAGCCATAACGGAGACTAGACATCTACCACCCCACTACCACTACCAGATTAGAGCCATAAGGGAGACTAGACATCTACCACCCTACTACCACTACCAGATTAGAGCCATAAGGGAGACTAGATATCTACCATCCCACTATCAGATTAGAGCCATAAGGGAGACTAGACATCTACCACCCCACTACAACTACCAGATTAGAGCCATAAGGGAGACTAGACATCTACCACCCCACTATCAGATTAGAGCCATAAGGGAGCCTAGACATCTACCACCCCATTACCACTACCAGATTAGAGCCGTAAGGGAGACTAGACATCTACCACCCCACTATCAGATTAGAGCTATTGGGGAGACTAGACATCTACCACCCCACTACCACTATCAGATTAGAGCCATAAGGGAGACTAGACATCTACTACCCCACTACCACTGTCAGATTAGAGCCATAAGGGAGCCTAGACATCTACCACCCCACTACCACTATCAAATTAGAGCCAGAAGGGAGACAAGACATCTACCACCCCACTACCACTATCAGATTAGAGCCATAAGGGAGACTAGACATCTACCACCCCACTACAACTATACAAATAAGAGCCATAAGGGAGTCTAGACATCTACCAACCCACTACCACTATCAGATTAGAGCCATAAGGGAGACTAGTCATCTACCACCCCACTACCACTACCAGATTAGAGCCATAAGGGAGACTAGACATCTACCACCCCACTACTACTATCAAATTAGAGCCATAAGGGAGACTAGACATCTACCAACACACAATCAGATTAGAGCCATAATGGAGACTAGACATCTACCACCCCACTATCAGATTAGAGCCATACGGGAGACTAGACATCTACCACCCCACTACCACTATCAGATTAGAGCCATAAGGGAGACTAGACATCTACCACCGCACTACCACTATCAGATTAGAGCCATAAGGGAGACTAGACATCTACCACCCCACTATTAGATTAGAGCCATAAGGGAGACTAGACATCTACCACCCCACTACCACTATCAAATTAGAGCAATACTGGAGACTAGACATCTACCACCCCAATACCACTATCAAAATAGAGCCATAAGGGAGACTAGACATCTACCACCCCACTACCACTATCAGATTAGATCCACAAGGGAGACTCGACATCTACCACCCCACTACCACTATCAGATTAGAGCCATAAGGGAGACTAGACATCTACCACCCCACTACCACTGCCAGATTAGAGCCATTAGGGAGACTAGACATCTACCAGCCCACTATCAGATTAGAGCCATAAGGGAGACTAGACATCTACCACCCCACTACCACTACCAGATTAGAGCCATAAGGGAGACTAGACATCTACCACCCCACTATCAGATTAGAGCCATAAGGGAGACTAGACATCTACCACCCCACTACCACTACCAGATTAGAGCCATAAGGGAGACTAGACATCTACCACCCCACTATCAGATTAGAGCCATAAGGGAGACTAGACATCTACCACCCCACTACCACTATCAGATTAGAGCCATAAGGGAGACTAGACATCTACCACCCCATTACCACTATTAGATTAGAGCCATAAAGGAGACTAGACATCTACCACCCCACTACCACTACCAGATTAGAGCCATAAGGGAGACTAGACATCTACCACCCCACTACCACTACCAGATTAGAGCCATAAGGGAGACTAGACATGTACCAGCCCACTATCAGATTAGAGCCATAAGGGAGACTAGACATCTACCACCCCACTACCACTACCAGATTAGAGCCATAAGGGAGACTAGACATCTATCACCCCACTCTCAGATTAGAGCTATAAGGGAGACTAGACATCTACCACCCCACTACCACTACCAGATTAGAGCCGTAAGGGAGACTAGACATCTACCACCCCACTATCAGATTAGAGCTATTAGGGAGACTAGACATCTACCACCCCACTACCACTATCAGATTAGAGCCATAAGGGAGACTAGACATCTACCACCCCACTACCACTGTCAGATTAGAGCCACAAGGGAGCCTAGACATCTACCACCCCACTACCACTATCAAATTAGAGCCAGAAGGGAGACAAGACATCTACCACCCCACTACCACTATCAGATTAGAGCCATAAGGGAGACTAGACATCTACCACCCCACTACAACTATACAAATAAGAGCCATAAGGGAGTCTAGACATCTACCACCCCACTACCACTATCAGATTAGAGCCATAATGGAGACTAGTCATCTACCACCCCACTACCACTACCAGATTAGAGCCATAAGGGAGACTAGACATCTACCACCCCACTACCACTATCAAATTAGAGCCATAAGGGAGACTAGACATCTACCAACCCACAATCAGATTAGAGCCATAAGGGAGACTAGACATCTACCACCCCACTATCAGATTAGAGCCATAAGGGAGACTAGACATCTACCACCCCACAACCACTATCAAATTAGAGCAATAAGGGAGACTAGACATCTACCACCCCAATACCACTATCAAATTAGAGCCATAAGGGAGACTAGACATCTACCACCCCACTACCACTATCAGATTAGATCCACAAGGGAGACTCGACATCTACCACCCCATTACCACTATCAGATTAGAGCCATAAGGGAGACTAGACATCTACCACCCCACTACCACTACCAGATTAGAGCCATAAGGGATACTAGACATCTACCACCCCACTATCAGATTAGAGCCATAAGGGAGACTAGACATCTACCACCCCACTACCACTACCAGATTAGAGCAATAAGGGAGACTAGACATCTACCACCCCAATACCACTATCAAATTAGAGCCATAAGGGAGACTAGACATCTACCACCCCACTACCACTATCAGATTAGATCCACAAGGGAGACTCGACATCTACCACCCCACTACCACTATCAGTTTAGAGCCATAAAGGAGACTAGACATCTACCACCCCACTACCACTACCAGATTAGAGCCATAAGGGAGACTAGACATCTACCAGCCCACTATCAGATTAGAGCCATAAGGGAGACTAGACATCTAACACCCCACTACCACTACCAGATTAGAGCCATAAGGGAGACTAGACATCTACCACCCCACTATCAGATTAGAGCCATAAGGGAGACTAGACATCTACCACCCCACTATCAGATTAGAGCTATTAGGGAGACTAGACATCTACCACCGCACTACCACTATCAGATTAGAGCCATAAGGGAGACTAGACATCTACCACCCCACTATTAGATTAGAGCCATAAGGGAGACTAGACATCTACCACCCCACTACCACTATCAAATTAGAGCAATAATGGAGACTAGACATCTACCACCCCAATACCACTATCAAAATAGAGCCATAAGGGAGACTAGACATCTACCACCCCACTACCACTATCAGATTAGATCCACAAGGGAGACTCGACATCTACCACCCCACTACCACTATCAGATTAGAGCAATAAGGGAGACTAGACATCTACCACCCCACTACCACTACCAGATTAGAGCCATTAGGGAGACTAGACATTTACCAGCCCACTATCAGATTAGAGCCATAAGGGAGACTAGACATCTACCACCCCACTACCACTACCAGATTAGAGCCATAAGGGAGACTAGACATCTACCACCCCACTATCAGATTAGAGCCATAAGGGAGACTAGACATCTACCACCCCACTACCACTACCAGATTAGAGCCATAAGGGAGACTAGACATCTACCACCCCACTATCAGATTAGAGCCATAAGGGAGACTAGACATCTACCACCCCACTACCACTATCAGATTAGAGCCATAAGGGAGACTAGACATCTACCACCCCATTACCACTATTAGATTAGAGCCATAAAGGAGACTAGACATCTACCACCCCACTACCACTACCAGATTAGAGCCATAAGGGAGACTAGACATCTACCACCCCACTACCACTACCAGATTAGAGCCATAAGGGAGAATAGACATGTACCAGCCCACTATCAGATTAGAGCCATAAGGGAGACTAGACATCTACCACCCCACTACCACTACCAGATTAGAGCCATAAGGGAGACTAGACATCTACCACCCCACTCTCAGATTAGAGCTATAAGGGAGACTAGACATCTACCACCCCACTACCACTATCAGATTAGAGCCGTAAGGGAGACTAGACATCTACCACCCCACTATCAGATTAGAGCTATTAGGGAGACTAGACATCTACCACCCCACTACCACTATCAGATTAGAGCCATAAGGGAGACTAGACATCTACCACCCCACTACCACTGTCAGATTAGAGCCATAAGGGAGCCTAGACATCTACCACCCCACTACCACTATCAAATTAGAGCCAGAAGGGAGACAAGACATCTACCACCCCACTACCACTATCAGATTAGAGCCATAAGGGAGACTAGACATCTACCACCCCACTACAACTATACAAATAAGAGCCATAAGGGAGTCTAGACATCTACCACCCCACTACCACTATCAGATTAGAGCCATAATGGAGACTAGTCATCTACCACCCCACTACCACTACCAGATTAGAGCCATAAGGGAGACTAGACATCTACCACCCCACTACCACTATCAAATTAGAGCCATAAGGGAGACTAGACATCTACCAACCCAAAATCAGATTAGAGCCATAAGGGAGACTAGACATCTACCAACCCACTATCAGATTAGAGCCATAAGGGAGACTAGACATCTACCACCCCACAACCACTATCAAATTAGAGCAATAAGGGAGACTAGACATCTACCACCCCAAAACCACTATCAAATTAGAGCCATAAGGGAGACTAGACATCTACCACCCCACTACCACTATCAGATTAGATCCACAAGGGAGACTCGACATCTACCACCCCATTACCACTATCAGATTAGAGCCATAAGGGAGACTAGACATCTACCACCCCACTACCACTACCAGATTAGAGCCATAAGGGATACTAGACATCTACCACCCCACTATCAGATTAGAGCCATAAGGGAGACTAGACATCTACCACCCCACTACCACTACCAGATTAGAGCAATAAGGGAGACTAGACATCTATCACCCCAATACCACTATCAAATTAGAGCCATAAGGGAGACTAGACATCTACCACCCCACTACCACTATCAGATTAGATCCACAAGGGAGACTCGACATCTACCACCCCACTACCACTATCAGATTAGAGCCATAAAGGAGACTAGACATCTCCCACCCCACTACCACTACCAGATTAGAGCCATAAGGGAGACTAGACATCTACCAGCCCACTATCAGATTAGAGCCATAAGGGAGACTAGACATCTACCACCCCACTACCACTACCAGATTAGAGCCATAAGGGAGACTAGACATCTACCACCCCACTATCAGATTAGAGCCATAAGGGAGACTAGACATCTACCACCCCACTATCAGATTAGAGCTATTAGGGAGACTAGACATCTACCACCCCACTACCACTATCAGATTAGAGCCATAAGGGAGACTAGACATCTACCACCCCACTACCACTGTCAGATTAGAGCCATAAGGGAGCCTAGACATCTACCACCCCACTACCACTATCAAATTAGAGCCAGAAGGGAGACAAGACATCTACCACCCCACTACCACTATCAGATTAGAGCCATAAGGGAGACTAGACATCTACCACCCCGATACAACTATACAAAAAAGAGCCATAAGGGAGTCTAGACATCTACCACCCCACTACCACTATCAGACTAGAGCCATAATGGAGACTAGTCATCTACCACCCCACTACCACTACCAGATTAGAGCCATAAGGGAGACTAGACATCTACCACCCCACTACCACTATCAAATTAGAGCCATAAGGGAGACTAGACATCTACCAACCCACTATCAGATTAGAGCCATAAGGGAGACTAGACATCTACCACCCCACTACCACTATCAGATTAGAGCCATAAGGGAGACTAGACATCTACCACCGCACTACCACTATCAGATTAGAGCCATAAGGGAGACTAGACATCTACCACCCCACTATCAGATTAGAGCCATAAGGGAGACTAGACATCTACCACCCCACAACCACTATCAAATTAGAGCAATAAGGGAGACTAGACATCTACCACCCCAATACTACTATCAAATTAGAGCCATAAGGGAGACTAGACATCTACCACCCCACTACCACTATCAGATTAGATCCACAAGGGAGACTCGACATCTACCACCCCACTACCACTATCAGATTAGAGCCATAAGGGAGACTAGACATCTACCACCCCACTACCACTACCAGATTAGAGCAATAAAGGATACTAGACATCTACCACCCCACTATCAGATTAGAGCCATAAGGGAGACTAGACATCTACCACCCCACTACCACTACCAGATTAGAGCAATAAGGGAGACTAGACATCTACCACCCCAATACCACTATCAAATTAGAGCCATAAGGGAGACTAGACATCTACCACCCCACTACCACTATCAGATTAGATCCACAAGGGAGACTCGACATCTACCACCCCACTACCACTATCAGATTAAAGCCATAAAGGAGACTAGACATCTACCACCCCACTACCACTACCAGATTAGAGCCGTAAGGGAGACTAGACATCTACCAGCCCACTATCAGATTAGAGCCATAAGGGAGACTAGACATCTACCACCCCACTACCACTACCAGATTAGAGCCATAAGGGAGACTAGACATCTACCACCCCACTATCAGATTAGAGCCATAAGGGAGACTAGACATCTACCACCCCACTACCACTATCAGATTAGAGCCATATGGGAGACTAGACATCTACCACCCCACTACCACTGTCAGATTAGAGCCATAAGGGAGCCTAGACATCTACCACCCCACTACCACTATCAAATTAGAGCCAGAAGGGAGACAAGACATCTACCACCCCACTACCACTATCAGATTAGAGCCATAAGGGAGACTAGACATCTACCACCCCACTACCACTATACAAATAAGAGCCATAAGGGAGTCTAGACATCTACCACCCCACTACCACTATCAGATTAGAGCCATAAGGGAGACTAGTCATCTACCACCCCACTACCACTACCAGATTAGAGCCATAAGGGAGACTAGACATCTACCACCCCACTACCACTATCAAATTAGAGCCATAAGGGAGACTAGACATCTACCAACCCACAATCAGATTAGAGCCATAAGGGAGACTAGACATCTACCACCCCACTATCAGATTAGAGCCATAAGGGACTCTAGACATCTACCACCACACTACCACTATCAGATTAGAGCCACAAGGGAGACTAGACATCTACCACCCCACTACCACTACCAGATTAGAGCTACAAGGGAGACTAGACATCTACCACCCCACTACCACTATCAAATTAGAGCTATAAGGGAGACTAGATATCTACCACCCCACTACCACTATCAGATTAGAGCCATAAGGGAGACTAGACATCTACCACCCCACTACCACTATCAGATTAGAGCCATAAGGGAGACTAGACATCTACCACCCCACTACCACTACCAGATTAGAGCCATAAGGGAGACTAGACATCTACCACCCCAATACCACTATCAGATTAGAGCCATAAGGGAGACTAGACATCTACCACCCCACTACCACTATCAGATTAGAGCCATAAGGGAGACTAGACATCTACCACCCCACTAACACTGTCAGATTAGAGCCATAAGGGAGACTAGACATCTACCACCCCACTACCACTACCAGATTCGAGCCATAAGGGAGACTAGACATCTACCGACCCACTATCAGATTAGAGCCATAAGGGAGACTAGACATCTACCACCCCACTACCACTATCAGATTAGAGCCATAAGGGAGACTAGACATCTACCACCCCACTACCACTATCAGATTAGAGCCATAAGGGAGACTAGACATCTACCACCCCAATACCACTATCAGATTAGAGCCATAAGGGAGACTAGACATCTACCACCCCACTACCACTATCAAATTGGAGCCATAAGGGAGACTAGACATCTACCAACCGACAATCAGAGTAGAGCCATAAGGGAGACTAGACATCTACCACCCCACTACCACTATTGGATTAGAGCCATAAGGGAGACTAGACATCTACCACCACACTACCACTATCAGATTAGAGCCATAAGGGAGACTAGACATCTACCACCCCACTACCACTACCAGATTAGAGCAACAAGGGAGATTAGACATCTACCACCCCACTACCACTATCAAATTAGAGCTATAAGGGAGACTAGATATCTACCACCCCACTACCACTATCAGATTAGAGCCATAAGGGAGACTAGACATCTACCAACCCACTACCACTATCAGAGTAGAGCCACAAGGGAGACTAGACATCTACCACTCCACTACCACTACCAGATTAGAGCCATAAGGGAGACTAGACATCTACCACCCCACTACCACTATCAAATTAGAGCCATAAGGGAGCCTAGACATCTACCACTACCAGATAAGAGCCATAAGGGAGACTAGACATCTACAACACCACTACCACTACCAGATTAGAGCCATAAGGGAGACTAGACATCTACCACCCCACTACCACTATCAAATTAGAGCTATAAGGGAGACTAGATATCTACTACCCCACTACCACTCTCAGATTAGAGCCATAAGGGAGACTAGACATCTACAACACCACTACCACTATCAGATTAGAGCCATAAGGGAGACTAGACATCTACCACCCCACTACCACTACCAGATTAGAGCCATAAGGGAGACTAGACATCTACCACCCCACTACCACTATCAAATTAGAGCTAGAAGGGAGACCAGACATCAACCACCCCACTACCACTATCAGATTAGAGCCATAAGGGAGACTAGTCATCTACCACCCCACCACCACTACCAGATTAGAGCCATAAGGGAGGCTAGACATCTACCACCCCACTACCTCTATCAGATTACAGCCATAAGGGAGCCTAGACATCTACCACTACCAGATTAGAGCCATAAGGGAGACTAGACATCTACAACACCACTACCACTACCAGATTAGAGCCATAAGGGAGACTAGACATCTACCACCCCCCTATCAGATTAGAGCCATAAGTGAGACTAGACATCTACCACTTCACTACCACTATCAAATTAGAGCCATAAGGCAGCCTAGACATCTACCACCCCACTACCACTATCAGATTAGAGCCATAAGGGAGACTAGACATCTACCACCCCACTACCACTATCAGATTAGAGCCATAAGGGAGCCTAGACATCTACCACTGCCAGATAAGAGCCATAAGGGACACTAGACATCTACCACCCCACTACCACTATCAAATTAGAGCTACAAGGGAGACTAGACATCTACAACCCCACCTCCACTGTCAGATTAGAGCCATAAGGGAGCCTAGACATCTAAAACCCCACTACCACTATCAAATTAGAGCCAGAAGGGAGACTAGACATCTACCACCCCACTACCACTGTCAGATTAGAGCCATAAGGGAGCCTAGACATCTACCACCACACTACCACTACGAGATTAGAGCCATAAGGGAGACTATACATCTACCACCCCACTACCACTATCAGACTAGAGCCATAATGGAGACTAGTCATCTACCACCCCACTACCACTACCAGATTAGAGCCATAAGGGAGACTAGACATCTACCACCCCACTACCACTATCAAATTAGAGCCATAAGGGAGACTAGACATCTACCAACCCACAATCAGATTAGAGCCATAAGGGAGACTAGACATCTACCAACCCACTATCAGATTAGAGCCATAAGGGAGCCTAGACATCTACCACCCCACCTCCACTGTCAGATTAGAGCCATAAGGGAGCCTAGACATCTAAAACCCCACTACCACTATCAAATTAGAGCCAGAAGGGAGACTAGACATCTACCACCCCACTACCACTGTCAGATTACAGCCATAAGGGAGCCTAGACATCTACCACTACCAGATTAGAGCCATAAGGGAGACTAGACATCTACAACACCACTACCACTACCAGAATAGAGCCATAAGGGAGACTAGACATCTACCACCCCCCTATCAGATTAGAGCCATAAGTGAGACTAGACATCTACCACTTCACTACCACTATCAAATTAGAGCCATAAGGCAGCCTAGACATCTACCACCCCACTACCACTATCAGATTAGAGCCATAAGGGAGACTAGACATCAACCACCCCACTACCACTATCAGATTAGAGCCATAAGGGAGCCTAGACATCTACCACTGCCAGATAAGAGCCATAAGGGACACTAGACATCTACCACCCCACTACCACTATCAAATTAGAGCTATAAGGGAGACTAGACATCTACAACCCCACCTCCACTGTCAGATTAGAGCCATAAGGGAGCCTAGACATCTCAAACCCCACTACCACTATCAAATTAGAGCCAGAAGGGAGACTAGACATCTACCACCCCACTACCACTGTCAGATTAGAGCCATAAGGGAGACTAGACATCTACCAACCCACAATCAGATTAGAGCCATAAGGGAGACTAGACATCTACCAACCCACTATCAGATTAGAGCCATAAGGGAGCCTAGACATCTACCACCCCACTACCACTATCAGATTAGAGCCATAAGGGAGACTAGACATCTACAACACCACTACCACTATCAGATTAGAGCCATAAGGGAGACTAGACATCTACCACCCCACTACCACTACCAGATTAGAGCCATAAGGGAGACTAGACATCTACCACCCCACTACCACTATCAAATTAGAGCTAGAAGGGAGACCAGACATCAACCACCCCACTACCACTATCAGATTAGAGCCATAAGGGAGACTAGTCATCTACCACCCCACTACCACTACCAGATTAGAGCCATAAGGGAGGCTAGACATCTACCACCCCACTACCACTACCAGATTAGAGCCATACGGGAGACTAGACATCTACCACCCCACTACCACTACGAGATTAGAGCCATAAGGGAGACTAGACATCTACCACCCCACTACCTCTATCAGATTACAGCCATAAGGGAGCCTAGACATCTACCACTACCAGATTAGAGCCATAAGGGAGACTAGACATCTACAACACCACTACCACTACCAGATTAGAGCCATAAGGGAGACTAGACATCTACCACCCCCCTATCAGATTAGAGCCATAAGTGAGACTAGACATCTACCACTTCACTACCACTATCAAATTAGAGCCATAAGGGAGCCTAGACATCTACCACCCCACTACCACTATCAGATTAGAGCCATAAGGGAGACTAGACATCTACCACCCCACTACCACTATCAGATTAGAGCCATAAGGGAGCCTAGACATCTACCACTGCCAGATAAGAGCCATAAGGGAGACTAGACATCTACCACCCCCCTATCAGATTAGAGCCATAAGTGAGACTAGACATCTACCACCCCACCTCCACTGTCAGATTAGAGCCATAAGGGAGCCTAGACATCTAAAACCCCACTACCACTATCAAATTAGAGCCAGAAGGGAGACTAGACATCTACCACCCCACTACCACTGTCAGATTAGAGCCATAAGGGAGCCTAGACATCTACCACCACACTACCACTACGAGATTAGAGCCATAAGGGAGACTATACATCTACCACCCCACTACCACTATCAGACTAGAGCCATAATGGAGACTAGTCATCTACCACCCCACTACCACTACCAGATTAGAGCCATAAGGGAGACTAGACATCTACCACCCCACTACCACTATCAAATTAGAGCCATAAGGGAGACTAGACATCTACCAACCCACAATCAGATTAGAGCCATAAGGGAGACTAGACATCTACCAACCCACTATCAGATTAGAGCCATAAGGGAGACTAGACATCTACCACCCCACTACCACTATCAGATTAGAGCCATAAGGGAGACTAGACATCTACCACCGCACTACCACTATCAGATTAGAGCCATAAGGGAGACTAGACATCTACCACCCCACTATCAGATTAGAGCCATAAGGGAGACTAGACATCTACCACCCCACAACCACTATCAAATTAGAGCAATAAGGGAGACTAGACATCTACCACCCCAATACCACTATCAAATTAGAGCCATAAGGGAGACTAGACATCTACCACCCCACTACCACTATCAGATTAGATCCACAAGGGAGACTCGACATCTACCACCCCACTACCACTATCAGATTAGAGCCATAAGGGAGACTAGACATCTACCACCCCACTACCACTATCAGATTAGAGCCATAAGGGAGACTAGACATCTACCACCCCACTACCACTACCAGATTAGAGCAATAAAGGATACTAGACATCTACCACCCCACTATCAGATTAGAGCCATAAGGGAGACTAGACATCTACCACCCCACTACCACTACCAGATTAGAGCAATAAGGGAGACTAGACATCTACCACCCCAATACCACTATCAAATTAGAGCCATAAGGGAGACTAGACATCTACCACCCCACTACCACTATCAGATTAGATCCACAAGGGAGACTCGACATCTACCACCCCACTACCACTATCAGATTAGAGCCATAAAGGAGAATAGACATCTACCACCCCACTACCACTACCAGATTAGAGCCGTAAGGGAGACTAGACATCTACCAGCCCACTATCAGATTAGAGCCATAAGGGAGACTATACATCTACCACCCCACTACCACTACCAGATTAGAGCCATAAGGGAGACTAGACATTTACCACCCCACTATCAGATTAGAGCCATAAGGGAGACTAGACATCTACCACCCCACTACCACTATCAAATTAGAGCCAGAAGGGAGACAAGACATCTACCACCCCACTACCACTACCAGATTAGAGCCATAAGGGAGACTAGACATCTACCAGCCCACTATCAGATTAGAGCCATAAGGGAGACTAGACATCTACCACCCCACTACCACTACCAGATTAGAGCCATAAGGGAGACTAGACATCTACCACCCCACTATCAGATTAGAGCCATAAGGGAGCCTAGACATCTACCACCCCACTACCACTATCAAATTAGAGCCAGAAGGGAGACAAGACATCTACCACCCCACTACCACTATCAGATTAGAGCCATAAGGGAGACTAGACATCTACCACCCCACTACCACTATACAAATAAGAGCCATAAGGGAGTCTAGGCATCTACCACCCCACTACCACTATCAGATTAGAGCCATAAGGGAGACTAGTCATCTACCACCCCACTACCACTACCAGATTAGAGCCATAAGGGAGACTAAACATCTACCACCCCACTACCACTATCAAATTAGAGCCATAAGGGAGACTAGACATCTACCAACCCACAATCAGATTAGAGCCATAAGGGAGACTAGACATCTACCACCCCACTATCAGATTAGAGCCATAAGGGAGACTAGACATCTACCTCCGCACTACCACTATTGGATTAGAGCCATTAGTGAGACTAGACATCTACCACCACACTACCACTATCAGATTAGAGCCACAAGGGAGACTAGACATCTACCACCCCACTACCACTACCAGATTAGAGCTACAAGGGAGACTAGACATCTACCACCCCACTACCACTATCAAATTAGAGCTATAAGGGAGACTAGATATCTACCACCCCACTACCACTATCAGATTAGAGCCATAAGGGAGACTAGACATCTACCACCCCACTACCACTATCAGATTAGAGCCATAAGGGAGACTAGACATCTACCACCCCACTACCACTACCAGATTAGAGCCATAAGGGAGACTAGACATCTACCACCCCAATACCACTATCAGATTAGAGCCATAAGGGAGACTAGACATCTACCACCCCAATACCACTATCAGATTAGAGCCAGAAGGGAGACAAGACATCTACCACCCCACTACCACTATCAGATTAGAGCCATAAGGGAGACTAGACATCTACCACCCCACTACCACTATACAAATAAGAGCCATAAGGGAGTCTAGACATCTACCACCCCACTACCACTATCAGATTAGAGCCATAAGGGAGACTAGTCATCTACCACCCCACTACCACTACCAGATTAGAGCCATAAGGGAGACTAAACATCTACCACCCCACTACCACTATCAAATTAGAGCCATAAGGGAGACTAGACATCTACCAACCCACAATCAGATTAGAGCCATAAGGGAGACTAGACATCTACCACCCCACTATCAGATTAGAGCCATAAGGGAGACTAGACATCTACCTCCGCACTACCACTATTGGATTAGAGCCATTAGTGAGACTAGACATCTACCACCACACTACCACTATCAGATTAGAGCCACAAGGGAGACTAGACATCTACCACCCCACTACCACTACCAGATTAGAGCTACAAGGGAGACTAGACATCTACCACCCCACTACCACTATCAAATTAGAGCTATAAGGGAGACTAGATATCTACCCCCCCACTACCACTATCAGATTAGAGCCATAAGGGAGACTAGACATCTACCACCCCACTACCACTATCAGATTAGAGCCATAAGGGAGACTAGACATCTACCACCCCACTACCACTACCAGATTAGAGCCATAAGGGAGACTAGACATCTACCACCCCAATACCACTATCAGATTAGAGCCATAAGGGAGACTAGACATCTACCACCCCAATACCAATATCAGATTAGAGCCATAAGGGAGACTAGACATCTACCACCCCACTACCAGTATCAAATTGGAGCCATAAGGGAGACTAGACATCTACCAACCGACAATCAGATTAGAGCCATAAGGGAGACTAGACATCTACCACCCCACTACCACTATTGGATTAGAGCCATAAGGGAGACTAGACATCTACCACCACACTACCACTATCAGATTAGAGCCATAAGGGAGACTAGACATCTACCACCCCACTACCACTACCAGATTAGAGCAACAAGGGAGACTAGACATCTACCACACCACTACCACTATCAAATTAGAGCTATAAGGGAGACTAGATATCTACCACCCCACTACCACTATCAGATTAGAGCCATAAGGGAGACTAGACATCTACCAACCCACTACCACTATCAGAGTAGAGCCACAAGGGAGACTAGACATCTACCACTCCACTACCACTACCAGATTAGAGCCATAAGGGAGACTAGACATCTACCACCCCACTACCACTATCAAATTAGAGCCATAAGGGAGCCTAGACATCTACCACTACCAGATAAGAGCCATTAAGGAGACTAGACATCTACAACACCACTACCACTACCAGATTAGAGCCATAAGGGAGACTAGACATCTACCACCCCACTACCACTATCAAATTAGAGCTATAAGGGAGACTAGATATCTACTACCCCACTACCACTCTCAGATTAGAGCCATAAGGGAGACTAGACATCTACAACACCACTACCACTATCAAATTAGAGCCATAAGGGAGACTAGACATCTACCACCCCACTACCACTACCAGATTAGAGCCATAAGGGAGACTAGACATCTACCACCCCACTACCACTATCAAATTAGAGCTAGAAGGGAGACCAGACATCAACCACCCCACTACCACTATCAGATTAGAGCCATAAGGGAGACTCGTCATCTACCACCCCACTACCACTACCAGATTAGAGCCATAAGGGAGGCTAGACATCTACCACCCCACTACCACTACCAGATTAGAGCCATACGGGAGACTAGACATCCACCACCCCACTACCTCTATCAGATTACAGCCATAAGGGAGCCTAGACATCTACCACTACCAGATTAGAGCCACAAGGGAGACTAGACATCTACAACACCACTACCACTACCAGATTAGAGCCATAAGGGAGACTAGACATCTACCACCCCCCTATCAGATTAGAGCCATAAGTGAGACTAGACATCTACCACTTCACTACCACTATCAAATTAGAGCCATAAGGGAGCCTAGACATCTACCACCCCACTACCACTATCAGATTAGAGCCATAAGGGAGACTAGACATCTACCACCCCACTACCACTATCAGATTAGAGCCATAAGGGAGCCTAGACATCTACCACTGCCAGATAAGAGCCATAAGGGAGACTAGACATCTACCACCCCCCTATCAGATTAGAGCCATAAGTGAGACTAGACATCTACCACCCCACCTCCACTGTCAGATTAGAGCCATAAGGGAGCCTAGACATCTAAAACCCCACTACCACTATCAAATTAGAGCCAGAAGGGAGACTAGACATCTACCACCCCACTACCACTGTCAGATTAGAGCCATAAGGGAGCCTAGACATCTACCACCACACTACCACTACGAGATTAGAGCCATAAGGGAGACTATACATCTACCACCCCACTACCTCTATCAGATTAAAGCCATAAGGGAGACTAGACATCTACCACCCCCCTACCACTATCAGATTAGAGCCATAAGGGAGACTAGACATCTACCACCCCACTACGAGATTAGAGCCATAATGGAACCTAGACATCTACCACCCCACTACCACTATCAGATTAGAGCCATAAGGGAGACTAGACATCTACCACCCCACTACCACTATCAGATTAGAGCCATAAGGGAGACTAGAAATCTACCACCCCACTACCACTATCAGATTAGAGCCATAGGGAGCCTAGACATCTACCACTACCAGATAAGAGCCATAAGGGAGACTAGACATCTACAACACCACTACCACTACCAGATTAGAGCCATAAGGGAGACTAGACATCTACCACCCCACTACCACTATCAAATTAGAGCCAGAAGGGAGACAAGACATCTACCACCCCACTACCACTATCAGATTAAAGCCATAAGGGAGACTAGACATCTACCACCCCACTATCAGATTAGAGCCATAAGGGAGACTAGACATCTACCACCCCACTACCACTATACAAATAAGAGCCATAAGGGAGTCTAGACATCTACCACCCCACTACCACTATCAGATTAGAGCCATAAGGGAGACTAGACATCTACCACCCCACTACCACTATCAGATTAGAGCCATAAGGGAGACTAGACATCTACCACCCCACTACCACTACCAGATTAGAGCCATAAGGGAGTCTAGACATCTACCACCCCACTACCACTTCCAGATTAGAGCCATAAGGGAGACTAGACATCTACCACCCCACTACCACTATCAGATTAGAGCCATAAGGGAGACTAGACATCTACCACCCCACTACCACTATCAAAGTAGAGCCATAAGGGAGTCTAGACATCTACCACCCCACTACCACTATAAGATTAGAGCCATAAGGGAGACTAGACATCTACCACCACACTACCACTATCAAATTAGTGCCATAAGGGAGACTAGACATCTACCAACCCACAATCAGATTAGAGCCATAAGGGAGACTAGACATCTACCACCCCACTATCAGATTAGAGCCATAAGGGAGACTAGACATCTACCACCCCACTACCACTATTGGATTAGAGCCATAAGGGAGACTAGACATCTACCACTATCAGATTAGAGCCACAAGGGAGACTAGACATCTACCACCCCACTACCACTACCAGATTAGAGCCACAAGGGAGACTAGACATCTACCACCCCACTACCACTACCAGATTAGAGCCATAAGGGAGACTAGATATCTACCACCCCACTACCACTATCATTTTAGAGCCATAAGGGAGACTAGACATCTACCACCCCACTATCACTATCAGATTAGAGCCATAAGGGAGACTAGACATCTACCAACCCACTTCCACTATCAGATTAGAGCCATAAAGGAGACTAGACATCTACCAACCCACTACCACTATCAGATTAGAGCCATAAGGGAGACTAGACATCTACCACCCCACTACCACTGTCAGATTAGAGCCATAAGGGAGACTAGACATCTAAATCCCCACTACCACTATCAGATTAGAGCCATAAGGGAGACTAGACATCTACAACACCACTACCACTACCAGATTAGAGCCATAAGGGAGACTAGACATCTACCACCCCCCTATCAGATTAGAGCCATAAGTGAGACTAGACATCTACCACTTCACTACCACTATAAAATTAGAGCCATAAGGGAGCCTAGACATCTACCACCCCACTACCACTATCAGATTAGAGCCATAAGGGAGACTAGACATCTACCACCCCACTACCACTATCAGATTAGAGCCATAAGGGAGCCTAGACATCTACCACTGCCAGATAAGAGCCATAAGGGAGACTAGACATCTACCACCCCCCTATCAGATTAGAGCCATAAGTGAGACTAGACATCTACCACCCCACCTCCACTGTCAGATTAGAGCCATAAGGGAGCCTAGACATCTAAAACCCCACTACCACTATCAAATTAGAGCCAGAAGGGAGTCTAGACATCTACCACCCCACTACCACTGTCAGACTAGAGCCATAAGGGAGCCTAGACATCTACCACCACACTACCACTACGAGATAAGAGCCATAAGGGAGACTATACATCTACCACCCCACTACCTCTATCAGATTAGAGCCATAAGGGAGACTAGACATCTGCCACCCCCCTACCACTATCAGATTAGAGCCATAAGGGAGACTAGACATCTACCACCCCACTACGAGATTAGAGCCATAAGGGAGCCTAGACATCTACCACCCCACTACCACTATCAGATTAGAGCCATAAGGGAGACTAGACATCTACCACCCCGCTACCACTATCAGATTAGAGCCATAAGGGAGACTAGACATCTACCACCCCACTACCACTATCAGATTAGAGCCATAGGGAGCCTAGACATCTACCACTACCAGATAAGAGCCATAAGGGAGACTAGACATCTACAACACCACTACCACTACCAGATTAGAGCCATAAGGGAGACTAGACATCTACCACCCCACTACCACTATCAAATTAGAGCCAGAAGGGAGACAAGACATCTACCACCCCACTACCACTATCACATTAGAGCCATAAGGGAGACTAGACATCTACCACCCCACTACCACTATACAAATAAGAGCCATAAGGGAGTCTAGACATCTACCACC
Source organism: Salvelinus fontinalis (assembly GCF_029448725.1). Classification (NCBI taxonomy): domain Eukaryota; kingdom Metazoa; phylum Chordata; class Actinopteri; order Salmoniformes; family Salmonidae; genus Salvelinus; species Salvelinus fontinalis. The sequence goes on from NW_026600247.1 coordinate 437,591, forward strand.
GTACTACCACTATTGGATTAGAGCCATAAGGGAGACTAGACATCTACCACTATCAGATTAGAGCCACAAGGGAGCCTAGACATCTACCACCCCACTACCACTACCAGATTAAAGCCACAAGGGAGACTAGACATCTACCACCCCACTACCACTATCAAATTAGAGCTATAAGGGAGACTAGACATCTACCACCCCACTACCACTATCAGATTAGAGCCATAAGGGAGACTAGACATCTACCAACCCACTACCACATTAGAGCCATAAGGGAGACTAGACATCTACCACCCCACTACCACTACCAGATTAGAGCCATAAAGGAGACTAGACATCTACCACCCCACTACCACTATCAGATTAGAGCCATAAGGGAGACTAGACATATACCACCCCACTACCACTGTCAGATTAGAGCCATAAGGGAGACTAGACATCTAAAACCCCACTACCACTATCAGATTAGAGCCATAAGGGAGACTAGACATCTACCACCCCACTACCACTACGAGATTAGAGCCATAAGGGAGACTAGACATCTACCACCCCACTACCTCTATCAGATTACAGCCATAAGGGAGCCTAGACATCTACCACTACCAGATTAGAGCCATAAGGGAGACTAGACATCTACAACACCACTACCACTACCAGATTAGAGCCATAAGGGAGACTAGACATCTACCACCCCCCTATCAGATTAGAGCCATAAGTGAGACTAGACATCTACCACTTCACTACCACTATCAAATTAGAGCCATAAGGGAGCCTAGACATCTACCACCCCACTACCACTATCAGATTAGAGCCATAAGGGAGACTAGACATCTACCACCCCACTACCACTATCAGATTAGAGCCATAAGGGAGCCTAGACATCTACCACTGCCAGATAAGAGCCATAAGGGAGACTAGACATCTACCACCCCCCTATCAGATTAGAGCCATAAGTGAGACTAGACATCTACCACCCCACCTCCACTGTCAGATTAGAGCCATAAGGGAGCCTAGACATCTAAAACCCCACTACCACTATCAAATTAGAGCCAGAAGGGAGACTAGACATCTACCACCCCACTACCACTGTCAGATTAGAGCCATAAGGGAGCCTAGACATCTACCACCACACTACCACTACGAGATTAGAGCCATAAGGGAGACTATACATCTACCACCCCACTACCTCTATCAGATTAGAGCCATAAGGGAGACTAGACATCTACCACCCCCCTACCACTATCAGATTAGAGCCATAAGGGAGACTAGACATCTACCACCCCACTACGAGATTAGAGCCATAAGGGAACCTAGACATCTACCACCCCACTACCACTATCAGATTAGAGCCATAAGGGAGACTAGACATCTACCACCCCACTACCACTATCAGATTAGAGCCATAAGGGAGACTAGACATCTACCACCCCACTACCACTATCAGATTAGAGCCATAGGGAGCCTAGACATCTACCACTACCAGATAAGAGCCATAAGGGAGACTAGACATCTACAACACCACTACCACTACCAGATTAGAGCCATAAGGGAGACTAGACATCTACCACCCCACTACCACTATCAAATTAGAGCCAGAAGGGAGACAAGACATCTACCACCCCACTACCACTATCAGATTAGAGCCATAAGGGAGACTAGACATCTACCACCCCACTATCAGATTAGAGCCATAAGGGAGACTAGACATCTACCACCCCACTACCACTATACAAATAAGAGCCATAAGGGAGTCTAGACATCTACCACCCCACTACCACTATCAGATTAGAGCCATAAGGGAGACTAGACATCTACCACCCCACTACCACTATCAGATTAGAGCCATAAGGGAGACTAGACATCTACCACCCCACTACCACTACCAGATTAGAGCCATAAGGGAGTCTAGACATCTACCACCCCACTACCACTTCCAGATTAGAGCCATAAGGGAGACTAGACATCTACCACCCCACTACCACTATCAGATTAGAGCCATAAGGGAGACTAGACATCTACCACCCCACTACCACTATCAAAGTAGAGCCATAAGGGAGTCTAGACATCTACCACCCCACTACCACTATCAGATTAGAGCCATAAGGGAGACTAGACATCTACCACCACACTACCACTATCAAATTAGAGCCATAAGGGAGACTGGACATCTACCAACCCACAATCAGATTAGAGCCATAAGGGAGACTAGACATCTACCACCCCACTATCAGATTAGAGCCATAAGGGAGACTAGACATCTACCACCCCACTACCACTATTGGATTAGAGCCATAAGGGAGACTAGACATCTACCACTATCAGATTAGAGCCACAAGGGAGACTAGACATCTACCACCCCACTACCACTACCAGATTAGAGCCACAAGGGAGACTAGACATCTACCACCCCACTACCACTACCAGATTAGAGCCATAAGGGAGACTAGATATCTACCACCCCACTACCACTATCATTTTAGAGCCATAAGGGAGACTAGACATCTACCACCCCACTACCACTATCAGATTAGAGCCATAAGGGAGACTAGACATCTACCAACCCACTTCCACTATCAGATTAGAGCCATAAAGGAGACTAGACATCTACCAACCCACTACCACTATCAGATTAGAGCCATAAGGGAGACTAGACATCTACCACCCCACTACCACTGTCAGATTAGAGCCATAAGGGAGACTAGACATCTAAATCCCCACTACCACTATCAGATTAGAGCCATAAGGGAGACTAGACATCTACAACACCACTACCACTACCAGATTAGAGCCATAAGGGAGACTAGACATCTACCACCCCCCTATCAGATTAGAGCCATAAGTGAGACTAGACATCTACCACCCCACCTCCACTGTCAGATTAGAGCCATAAGGGAGCCTAGACATCTAAAACCCCACTACCACTATCAAATTAGAGCCAGAAGGGAGTCTAGACATCTACCACCCCACTACCACTGTCAGACTAGAGCCATAAGGGAGCCTAGACATCTACCACCACACTACCACTACGAGATAAGAGCCATAAGGGAGACTATACATCTACCACCCCACTACCTCTATCAGATTAGAGCCATAAGGGAGACTAGACATCTGCCACCCCCCTACCACTATCAGATTAGAGCCATAAGGGAGACTAGACATCTACCACCCCACTACGAGATTAGAGCCATAAGGGAGCCTAGACATCTACCACCCCATTACCACTATCAGATTAGAGCCATAAGGGAGACTAGACATCTACCACCCCGCTACCACTATCAGATTAGAGCCATAAGGGAGACTAGACATCTACCACCCCACTACCACTATCAGATTAGAGCCATAGGGAGCCTAGACATCTACCACTACCAGATAAGAGCCATAAGGGAGACTAGACATCTACAACACCACTACCACTACCAGATTAGAGCCATAAGGGAGACTAGACATCTACCACCCCACTACCACTATCAAATTAGAGCCAGAAGGGAGACAAGACATCTACCACCCCACTACCACTATCACATTAGAGCCATAAGGGAGACTAGACATCTACCACCCCACTACCACTATACAAATAAGAGCCATAAGGGAGTCTAGACATCTACCACCGTACTACCACTATTGGATTAGAGCCATAAGGGAGACTAGACATCTACCACTATCAGATTAGAGCCACAAGGGAGCCTAGACATCTACCACCCCACTACCACTACCAGATTAAAGCCACAAGGGAGACTAGACATCTACCACCCCACTACCACTATCAAATTAGAGCTATAAGGGAGACTAGATATCTACCACCCCACTACCACTATCAGATTAGAGCCATAAGGGAGAGTAGACATCTACCACCCCACTACCACTATCAGATTAGAGCCATAAGGGAGACTAGACATCTACCACCCCACTACCACTACCAGATTAGAGCCATAAGGGAGACTAGACATCTACCACCCCACTACCACTACCAGATTAGAGCCATAAAGGAGACTAGACATCTACCACCCCACTACCACTATCAGATTAGAGCCATAAGGGAGACTAGACATATACCACCCCACTACCACTGTCAGATTAGAGCCATAAGGGAGACTAGACATCTAAAACCCCACTACCACTATCAGATTAGAGCCATAAGGGAGACTAGACATCTACCACCCCACTACCACTATCAGATTAGAGCCATAAGGGAGACTAGACATCTACCACCCCACTATCAGATTAGAGCCATAAGGGGGCCTAGACATCTACCACTGCCAGATAAGAGCCATAAGGGAGACTAGACATCTACCACCCCCCTATCAGATTAGAGCCATAAGTGAGACTAGACATCTACCACCCCACCTCCACTGTCAGATTAGAGCCAAAAGGGAGCCTAGACATCTAAAACCCCACTACCACTATCAAATTAGAGCCAGAAGGGAGACTAGACATCTACCACCCCACTACCACTGTCAGATTAGAGCCATAAGGGAGCCTAGACATCTACCACCACACTACCACTACGAGATAAGAGCCATAAGGGAGACTAGACATCTACCACCCCACTACCTCTATCAGATTAGAGCCATAAGGGAGACTAGACATCTACCACCCCCCTACCACTATCAGATTAGAGCCATAAGGGAGACTAGACATCTACCACCCCACTACCAGATTAGAGCCATAAGGGAGTCTAGACATCTACCACCCCACTACCACTTCCAGATTAGAGCCATAAAGGAGACTAGACATCTACCACCCCACTACCACTATCAGATTAGAGCCATAAGGGAGACTAGACATATACCACCCCACTACCACTGTCAGATTAGAGCCATAAGGGAGACTAGACATCTAAAACCCCACTACCACTATCAGATTAGAGCCATAAGGGAGACTAGACATCTACCACTCCACTACCACTATCAGATTAGAGCCATAAGGGAGACTAGACATCTACCACCCCACTACCACTATCAAAGTAGAGCCAGAAGGGAGTCTAGACATCTACCACCCCACTACCACTATCAGATTAGAGCCATAAGGGAGACTAGACATCTACCACCACACTACCACTATCAAATTAGAGCCATAAGGGAGACTAGACATCTACCAACCCACAATCAGATTAGAGCCATAAGGGAGACTAGACATCTACCACCCCACTATCAGATTAGAGCCATAAGGGAGACTAGACATCTACCACCCCACTACCACTATTGGATTAGAGCCATAAGGGAGACTAGACATCTACCACTATCAGATTAGAGCCACAAGGGAGACTAGACATCTACCACCCCACTACCACTACCAGATTAGAGCCACAAGGGAGACTAGACATCTACCACCCCACTACCACTACCAGATTAGAGCCATAAGGGAGACTAGATATCTACCACCCCACTACCACTATCATTTTAGAGCCATAAGGGAGACTAGACATCTACCACCCCACTACCACCATCAGATTAGAGCCATAAGGGAGACTAGACATCTACCAACCCACTACCACTATCAGATTAGAGCCATAAGGGAGACTAGACATCTACCACCCCACTACCACTGTCAGATTAGAGCCATAAGGGAGACTAGACATCTAAAACCCCACTACCACTGTCAGATTAGAGCCATAAGGGAGACTAGACATCTAAAACCCCACTACCACTATCAAATTAGAGCCATAAGGGAGACTAGACATCTACCACCCCACTACCACTATCAGATTAGAGCCATAAGGGAGACTAGACATCTACCACCCCACTACCACTATCAGATTAGAGCCATAAGGGAGCCTAGACATCTACCACTGCCAGATAAGAGCCATAAGGGAGACTAGACATCTACCACCCCCCTATCAGATTAGAGCCATAAGTGAGACTAGACATCTACCACCCCACCTCCACTGTCAGATTAGAGCCATAAGGGAGACTAGACATCTACCACCCCCCTACCACTATCAGATTAGAGCCATAAGGGAGACTAGACATCTACAACACCACTACCACTACCAGATTAGAGCCATAAGGGAGACTAGACATCTACCACCCCCCTATCAGATTAGAGCCATAAGTGAGACTAGACATCTACCACTTCACTACCACTATCAAATTAGAGCCATAAGGGAGACTAGACATCTACCACCCCACTACCACTATCAGATTAGAGCCATAAGGGAGACTAGACATCTACCACCCCACTACCACTATCAGATTAGAGCCATAAGGGAGCCTAAACATCTACCACTGCCAGATAAGAGCCATAAGGGAGACTAGACATCTGCCACCCCCCTGTCAGATTAGAGCCATAAGTGATACTAGACATCTACCACCCCACCTCCACTGTCAGATTAGAGCCATAAGGGAGACTAGACATCTACCACCCCCCTACCACTATCAGATTAGAGCCATAAGGGAGTCTAGACATCTACCACCCCACTACCACTGTCAGACTAGAGCCATAAGGGAGCCTAGACATCTACCACCACACTACCACTACGAGATAAGAGCCATAAGGGAGACTATACATCTACCACCCCACTACCTCTATCAGATTAGAGCCATAAGGGAGACTAGACATCTACCACCCCCCTACCACTATCATATTCCAGCCATAAGGGAGACTAGACATCTACCACCCCACTACGAGATTAGAGCCATAAGGGAGCCTAGACATCTACCACCCCACTACCACTATCAGATTAGAGCCATAAGGGAGACTAGACATCTACCACCCCGCTACCACTATCAGATTAGAGCCATAAGGGAGACTAGACATCTACCACCCCACTACCACTATCAGATTAGAGCCATAGGGAGCCTAGACATCTACCACTACCAGATAAGAGCCATAAGGGAGACTAGACATCTACAACACCACTACCACTACCAGATTAGAGCCATAAGGGAGACTAGACATCTACCACCCACTACCACTATCAAATTAGAGCCAGAAGGGAGACAAGACATCTACCACCCCACTACCACTATCACATTAGAGCCATAAGGGAGACTAGACATCTACCACCCCACTACCACTATACAAATAAGAGCCATAAGGGAGTCTAGACATCTACCACCCCACTACCACTATCAGATTAGAGCCATAAGGGAGACTAGACATCTACCACCCCACTATCAGATTAGAGCCATAAGGGAGACTAGACATCTACCACCCCACTACCACTATCAGATTAGAGCCATAAGGTAGACTAGACATCTACCACCGCACTACCACTATTGGATTAGAGCCATAAGGGAGACTAGACATCTACCACTATCAGATTAGAGCCACAAGGGAGACTAGACATCTACCACCCCACTACCACTACCAGATTAGAGCCACAAGGGAGACTAGACATCTACCACCCCACTACCACTATCAAATTAGAGCTATAAGGGAGACTAGATATCTACCACCCCACTACCACTATCAGATTAGAGCCATAAGGGAGAGTAGACATCTACCACCCCACTACCACTATCAGATTAGAGCCATAAGGGAGACTAGACATCTACCACCCCACTACCACTACCAGATTAGAGCCATAAGGGAGACTAGACATCTACCACCCCACTACCAGATTAGAGCCATAAAGGAGACTAGACATCTACCACCCCACTACCACTATCAGATTAGAGCCATAAGGGAGACTAGACATCTACCACCCCACTACCACTACGAGATTAGAGCCATAAGGGAGACTAGACATCTACCACCCCACTACCACTATCAGATTAGAGCCATAAGGGAGACTAGACATCTACCACCCCAATACCACTATCATATTAGAGCCATAAGGTAGACTAGACATCTACCACCCCACTACCACTGTCAGATTAGAGCCATAAGGGAGCCTAGACATCTAAAACCCCACTACCACTATCAAATTAGAGCCAGAAGGGAGTCTAGACATCTACCACCCCACTACCACTGTCAGATTAGAGCCATAAGGGAGCCTAGACATCTACCACCACACTACCACTACGAGATTAGAGCCATAAGGGAGACTAGACATCTACCACCCCCCTACCACTATCAGATTAGAGCCATAAGGGAGACTAGACATCTACCACCCCACTGCCACTACGAGATTAGAGCCATAAGGGAGCCTAGACATCTACCACCCCACTACCACTATCAGATTAGAGCCATAAGGGAGACTAGACATCTACCACCCCACTACCACTGTCAGATTAGAGCCATAAGGGAGCCTAGACATCTACCACCCCACTACCACTATCAAATTAGAGCCAGAAGGGAGACAAGACATCTACCACCCCACTACCACTATCAGATTAGAGCCATAAGGGAGACTAGACATCTACCACCCCACTACCACTATCAGATTAGAGCCATAAGGGAGACTAGACATCTACCACCCCACTACCACTATCAGATTAGAGCCATAAGGGAGCCTAGACATCTACCACTGCCAGATAAGAGCCATAAGGGAGACTAGACATCTACCACCCCCCTATCAGATTAGAGCCATAAGGGAGACTAGACATCTACCACCCCCCTACCACTATCAGATTAGAGCCATAAGGGAGACTAGACATCTACCACCCCACTACCAGATTAGAGCCATAAGGGAGTCTAGACATCTACCACCCCACTACCACTTCCAGATTAGAGCCATAAAGGAGACTAGACATCTACCACCCCACTACCACTATCAGATTAGAGCCATAAGGGAGACTAGACATATACCACCCCACTACCACTGTCAGATTAGAGCCATAAGGGAGACTAGACATCTAAAACCCCACTACCACTATCAGATTAGAGCCATAAGGGAGACTAGACATCTACCACTCCACTACCACTATCAGATTAGAGCCATAAGGGAGACTAGACATCTACCACCCCACTACCACTATCAAAGTAGAGCCAGAAGGGAGTCTAGACATCTACCACCCCACTACCACTATCAGATTAGAGCCATAAGGGAGACTAGACATCTACCACCACACTACCACTATCAAATTAGAGGCATAAGGGAGACTAGACATCTACCAACCCACAATCAGATTAGAGCCATAAGGGAGACTAGACATCTACCACCCCACTATCAGATTAGAGCCATAAGGGAGACTAGACATCTACCACCCCACTACCACTATTGGATTAGAGCCATAAGGGAGACTAGACATCTACCACTATCAGATTAGAGCCACAAGGGAGACTAGACATCTACCACCCCACTACCACTACCAGATTAGAGCCACAAGGGAGACTAGACATCTACCACCCCACTACCACTACCAGATTAGAGCCATAAGGGAGACTAGATATCTACCACCCCACTACCACTATCATTTTAGAGCCATAAGGGAGACTAGACATCTACCACCCCACTACCACCATCAGATTAGAGCCATAAGGGAGACTAGACATCTACCAACCCACTACCACTATCAGATTAGAGCCATAAGGGAGACTAGACATCTACCACCCCACTACCACTGTCAGATTAGAGCCATAAGGGAGACTAGACATCTAAAACCCCACTACCACTGTCAGATTAGAGCCATAAGGGAGACTAGACATCTAAAACCCCACTACCACTATCAAATTAGAGCCATAAGGGAGACTAGACATCTACCACCCCACTACCACTATCAGATTAGAGCCATAAGGGAGACTAGACATCTACCACCCCACTACCACTATCAGATTAGAGCCATAAGGGAGCCTAGACATCTACCACTGCCAGATAAGAGCCATAAGGGAGACTAGACATCTACCACCCCCCTATCAGATTAGAGCCATAAGTGAGACTAGACATCTACCACCCCACCTCCACTGTCAGATTAGAGCCATAAGGGAGACTAGACATCTACCACCCCCCTACCACTATCAGATTAGAGCCATAAGGGAGACTAGACATCTACAACACCACTACCACTACCAGATTAGAGCCATAAGGGAGACTAGACATCTACCACCCCCCTATCAGATTAGAGCCATAAGTGAGACTAGACATCTACCACTTCACTACCACTATCAAATTAGAGCCATAAGGGAGACTAGACATCTACCACCCCACTACCACTATCAGATTAGAGCCATAAGGGAGACTAGACATCTACCACCCCACTACCACTATCAGATTAGAGCCATAAGGGAGCCTAAACATCTACCACTGCCAGATAAGAGCCATAAGGGAGACTAGACATCTACCACCCCACTACCACTATCAGATTAGAGCCATAAGGGAGACTAGACATCTACCACCCCACTACCACTATCAGATTAGAGCCATAAGGGAGCCTAGACATCTACCACTGCCAGATAAGAGCCATAAGGGAGACTAGACATCTACCACCCCCCTATCAGATTAGAGCCATAAGTGAGACTAGACATCTACCACCCCACCTCCACTGTCAGATTAGAGCCATAAGGGAGACTAGACATCTACCACCCCCCTACCACTATCAGATTAGAGCCATAAGGGAGTCTAGACATCTACCACCCCACTACCACTGTCAGACTAGAGCCATAAGGGAGCCTAGACATCTACCACCACACTACCACTACGAGATAAGAGCCATAAGGGAGACTATACATCTACCACCCCACTACCTCTATCAGATTAGAGCCATAAGGGAGACTAGACATCTACCACCCCCCTACCACTATCATATTCCAGCCATAAGGGAGACTAGACATCTACCACCCCACTACGAGATTAGAGCCATAAGGGAGCCTAGACATCTACCACCCCACTACCACTATCAGATTAGAGCCATAAGGGAGACTAGACATCTACCACCCCGCTACCACTATCAGATTAGAGCCATAAGGGAGACTAGACATCTACCACCCCACTACCACTATCAGATTAGAGCCATAGGGAGCCTAGACATCTACCACTACCAGATAAGAGCCATAAGGGAGACTAGACATCTACAACACCACTACCACTACCAGATTAGAGCCATAAGGGAGACTAGACATCTACCACCCACTACCACTATCAAATTAGAGCCAGAAGGGAGACAAGACATCTACCACCCCACTACCACTATCACATTAGAGCCATAAGGGAGACTAGACATCTACCACCCCACTACCACTATACAAATAAGAGCCATAAGGGAGTCTAGACATCTACCACCCCACTACCACTATCAGATTAGAGCCATAAGGGAGACTAGACATCTACCACCCCACTATCAGATTAGAGCCATAAGGGAGACTAGACATCTACCACCCCACTACCACTATCAGATTAGAGCCATAAGGTAGACTAGACATCTACCACCGCACTACCACTATTGGATTAGAGCCATAAGGGAGACTAGACATCTACCACTATCAGATTAGAGCCACAAGGGAGACTAGACATCTACCACCCCACTACCACTACCAGATTAGAGCCACAAGGGAGACTAGACATCTACCACCCCACTACCACTATCAAATTAGAGCTATAAGGGAGACTAGATATCTACCACCCCACTACCACTATCAGATTAGAGCCATAAGGGAGAGTAGACATCTACCACCCCACTACCACTATCAGATTAGAGCCATAAGGGAGACTAGACATCTACCACCCCACTACCACTACCAGATTAGAGCCATAAGGGAGACTAGACATCTACCACCCCACTACCAGATTAGAGCCATAAAGGAGACTAGACATCTACCACCCCACTACCACTATCAGATTAGAGCCATAAGGGAGACTAGACATCTACCACCCCACTACCACTACGAGATTAGAGCCATAAGGGAGACTAGACATCTACCACCCCACTACCACTATCAGATTAGAGCCATAAGGGAGACTAGACATCTACCACCCCAATACCACTATCATATTAGAGCCATAAGGTAGACTAGACATCTACCACCCCACTACCACTGTCAGATTAGAGCCATAAGGGAGCCTAGACATCTAAAACCCCACTACCACTATCAAATTAGAGCCAGAAGGGAGTCTAGACATCTACCACCCCACTACCACTGTCAGATTAGAGCCATAAGGGAGCCTAGACATCTACCACCACACTACCACTACGAGATTAGAGCCATAAGGGAGACTATACATCTACCACCCCACTACCTCTATCAGATCAGAGCCATAAGGGAGACTAGACATCTACCACCCCCCTACCACTATCAGATTAGAGCCATAAGGGAGACTAGACATCTACCACCCCACTGCCACTACGAGATTAGAGCCATAAGGGAGCCTAGACATCTACCACCCCACTACCACTATCAGATTAGAGCCATAAGGGAGACTAGACATCTACCACCCCACTACCACTGTCAGATTAGAGCCATAAGGGAGCCTAGACATCTACCACCCCACTACCACTATCAAATTAGAGCCAGAAGGGAGACAAGACATCTACCACCCCACTACCACTATCAGATTAGAGCCATAAGGGAGACTAGACATCTACCACCCCACTACCACTATCAGATTAGAGCAATAAAGGAGACTAGACATCTACCACCCCACTACCACTATCAGATTAGAGCCATAAGGGAGCCTAGACATCTACCACTGCCAGATATGAGCCATAAGGGAGACTAGACATCTACCACCCCCCTATCAGATTAGAGCCATAAGTGAGACTAGACATCTACCACCCCACTACCACTATCAAATTAGAGCCATAAGGGAGACTAGACATCTACCACCCCACTATCAGATTAGAGCCATAAGGGGGCCTAGACATCTACCACTGCCAGATAAGAGCCATAAGGGAGACTAGACATCTACCACCCCCCTATAAGATTAGAGCCATAAGTGAGACTAGACATCTACCACCCCACCTCCACTGTCAGATTAGAGCCAAAAGGGAGCCTAGACATCTAAAACCCCACTACCACTTTCAAATTAGAGCCAGAAGGGAGACTAGACATCTACCACCCCACTACCACTGTCAGATTAGAGCCATAAGGGAGCCTAGACATCTACCACCACACTACCACTACGAGATAAGAGCCATAAGGGAGACTAGACATCTACCACCCCACTACCTCTATCAGATTAGAGCCATAAGGGAGACTAGACATCTACCACCCCCCTACCACTATCAGATTAGAGCCATAAGGGAGACTAGACATCTACCACCCCACTACGAGATTAGAGCCATAAGGGAGCCTAGACATCTACCACCCCACTACCACTATCAGATTAGAGCCATAAGGGAGCCTAGACATCTACCACCCCGCTACCACTATCAGATTAGAGCCATAAGGGAGACTAGACATCTACCACCCCACTACCACTATCAGATTAGAGCCATATGGAGCCTAGACATCTACCACTACCAGATAAGAGCCATAACTGAGACTAGACATCTACAACACCACTACCACTACCAGATTAGAGCCATAAGGGAGACTAGACATCTACCACCCCACTACCACTATCAAAGTAGAGCCAGAAGGGAGACAAGACATCTACATCCCCACTACCACTATCACATTAGAGCCATAAGGGAGACTAGACATCTACCACCCCACTACCACTATACAAATAAGAGCCATAAGGGAGTCTAGACATCTACCACCCCACTACCACTATCAGATTAGAGCCATAAGGGAGACTAGACATCTACCACCCCATTACCACTATCAAATTAGAGCCATAGAGGAGACTAGTCATCTACCACCCCACTACCAGATTATAGCCATAAGGGAGACTAGACATCTACCAACCCACAATCAGATTAGAGCCATAAGGGAGACTAGACATCTACCACCCCACTATCAGATTAGAGCCATAAGGGAGACTAGACATCTACCACCCCACTACCACTATCAGATTAGAGCCATAAGGTAGACTAGACATCTACCACCGCACTACCACTATTGGATTAGAGCCATAAGGGAGACTAGACATCTACCACTATCAGATTAGAGCCACAAGGGAGACTAGACATCTACCACCCCACTACCACTACCAGATTAGAGCCACAAGGGAGACTAGACATCTACCACCCCACTACCACTATCAAATTAGAGCTATAAGGGAGACTAGATATCTACCACCCCACTACCACTATCAGATTAGAGCCATAAGGGAGAGTAGACATCTACCACCCCACTACCACTATCAGATTAGAGCCATAAGGGAGTCTAGACATCTACCACCCCACTACCACTACCAGATTAGAGCCATAAGGGAGACTAGACATCTACCACCCCACTACCAGATTAGAGCCATAAAGGAGACTAGACATCTACCACCCCACTACCACTATCAGATTAGAGCCATAAGGGAGACTAGACATCTACCACCCCACTACCACTACGAGATTAGAGCCATAAGGGAGACTAGACATCTACCACCCCACTACCACTATCAGATTAGAGCCATAAGGGAGACTAGACATCTACCACCCCAATACCACTATCATATTAGAGCCATAAGGTAGACTAGACATCTACCACCCCACTACCACTGTCAGATTAGAGCCATAAGGGAGCCTAGACATCTAAAACCCCACTACCACTATCAAATTAGAGCCAGAAGGGAGTCTAGACATCTACCACCCCACTACCACTGTCAGATTAGAGCCATAAGGGAGCCTAGACATCTACCACCACACTACCACTACGAGATTAGAGCCATAAGGGAGACTATACATCTACCACCCCACTACCTCTATCAGATTAGAGCCATAAGGGAGACTAGACATCTACCACCCCCCTACCACTATCAGATTAGAGCCATAAGGGAGACTAGACATCTACCACCCCACTGCCACTACGAGATTAGAGCCATAAGGGAGCCTAGACATCTACCACCCCACTACCACTATCAGATTAGAGCCATAAGGGAGACTAGACATCTACCACCCCACTACCACTGTCAGATTAGAGCCATAAGGGAGCCTAGACATCTACCACCCCACTACCACTATCAAATTAGAGCCAGAAGGGAGACAAGACATCTACCACCCCACTACCACTATCAGATTAGAGCCATAAGGGAGACTAGACATCTACCACCCCACTACCACTATCAGATTAGAGCCATAAGGGAGACTAGACATCTACCACCCCACTACCACTATCAGATTAGAGCCATAAGGGAGCCTAGACATCTACCACTGCCAGATAAGAGCCATAAGGGAGACTAGACATCTACCACCCCCCTATCAGATTAGAGCCATGAGTGAGACTAGACATCTACCACCCCACCTCCACTGTCAGATTAGAGCCATAAGGGAGACTAGACATCTACCACCCCCCTACCACTATCAGATTAGAGCCATAAGGGAGACTAGACATCTACAACACCACTACCACTACCAGATTAGAGCCATAAGGGAGACTAGACATCTACCACCCCCCTATCAGATTAGAGCCATAAGTGAGACTAGACATCTACCACTTCACTACCACTATCAAATTAGAGCCATAAGGGAGACTAGACATCTACCACCCCACTACCACTATCAGATTAGAGCCATAAGGGAGACTAGACATCTACCACCCCACTACCACTATCAGATTAGAGCCATAAGGGAGCCTAAACATCTACCACTGCCAGATAAGAGCCATAAGGGAGACTAGACATCTACCACCCCCCTATCAGATTAGAGCCATGAGTGAGACTAGACATCTACCACCCCACCTCCACTGTCAGATTAGAGCCATAAGGGAGACTAGACATCTACCACCCCCCTACCACTATCAGATTAGAGCCATAAGGGAGTCTAGACATCTACCACCCCACCTCCACTGTCAGATTAGAGCCATAAGGGAGACTAGACATCTGCCACCCCCCTGTCAGATTAGAGCCATAAGTGATACTAGACATCTACCACCCCACCTCCACTGTCAGATTAGAGCCATAAGGGAGACTAGACATCTACCACCCCCCTACCACTATCAGATTAGAGCCATAAGGGAGTCTAGACATCTACCACCCCACTACCACTGTCAGACTAGAGCCATAAGGGAGCCTAGACATCTACCACCACACTACCACTACGAGATAAGAGCCATAAGGGAGACTATACATCTACCACCCCACTACCTCTATCAGATTAGAGCCATAAGGGAGACTAGACATCTACCACCCCCCTACCACTATCATATTCCAGCCATAAGGGAGACTAGACATCTACCACCCCACTACGAGATTAGAGCCATAAGGGAGCCTAGACATCTACCACCCCACTACCACTATCAGATTAGAGCCATAAGGGAGACTAGACATCTACCACCCCGCTACCACTATCAGATTAGAGCCATAAGGGAGACTAGACATCTACCACCCCACTACCACTATCAGATTAGAGCCATAGGGAGCCTAGACATCTACCACTACCAGATAAGAGCCATAAGGGAGACTAGACATCTACAACACCACTACCACTACCAGATTAGAGCCATAAGGGAGACTAGACATCTACCACCCACTACCACTATCAAATTAGAGCCAGAAGGGAGACAAGACATCTACCACCCCACTACCACTATCACATTAGAGCCATAAGGGAGACTAGACATCTACCACCCCACTACCACTATACAAATAAGAGCCATAAGGGAGTCTAGACATCTACCACCCCACTACCACTATCAGATTAGAGCCATAAGGGAGACTAGACATCTACCACCCCACTATCAGATTAGAGCCATAAGGGAGACTAGACATCTACCACCCCACTACCACTATCAGATTAGAGCCATAAGGGAGACTAGACATCTACCACCGCACTACCACTATTGGATTAGAGCCATAAGGGAGACTAGACATCTACCACTATCAGATTAGAGCCACAAGGGAGACTAGACATCTACCACCCCACTACCACTACCAGATTAAAGCCACAAGGGAGACTAGACATCTACCACCCCACTACCACTATCAAATTAGAGCTATAAGGGAGACTAGATATCTACCACCCCACTACCACTATCAGATTAGAGCCATAAGGGAGAGTAGACATCTACCACCCCACTACCACTATCAGATTAGAGCCATAAGGGAGACTAGACATCTACCACCCCACTACCACTACCAGATTAGAGCCATAAGGGAGACTAGACATCAACCACCCCACTACCACTACCAGATTAGAGCCATAAAGGAGACTAGACATCTACCACCCCACTACCACTATCAGATTAGAGCCATAAGGGAGACTAGACATATACCACCCCACTACCACTGTCAGATTAGAGCCATAAGGGAGACTAGACATCTAAAACCCCACTACCACTATCAGATTAGAGCCAAAAGGGAGACTAGACATCTACCACCCCACTACCACTATCAGATTAGAGCCATAAGGGAGACTAGACATCTACCACCCCACTATCAGATTAGAGCCATAAGGGGGCCTAGACATCTACCACTGCCAGATAAGAGCCATAAGGGAGACTAGACATCTACCACCCCCCTATAAGATTAGAGCCATAAGTGAGACTAGACATCTACCACCCCACCTCCACTGTCAGATTAGAGCCAAAAGGGAGCCTAGACATCTAAAACCCCACTACCACTTTCAAATTAGAGCCAGAAGGGAGACTAGACATCTACCACCCCACTACCACTGTCAGATTAGAGCCATAAGGGAGCCTAGACATCTACCACCACACTACCACTACGAGATAAGAGCCATAAGGGAGACTAGACATCTACCACCCCACTACCTCTATCAGATTAGAGCCATAAGGGAGACTAGACATCTACCACCCCCCTACCACTATCAGATTAGAGCCATAAGGGAGACTAGACATCTACCACCCCACTACGAGATTAGAGCCATAAGGGAGCCTAGACATCTACCACCCCACTACCACTATCAGATTAGAGCCACAAGGGAGCCTAGACATCTACCACCCCGCTACCACTATCAGATTAGAGCCATAAGGGAGACTAGACATCTACCACCCCACTACCACTATCAGATTAGAGCCATAGGGAGCCTAGACATCTACCACTACCAGATAAGAGCCATAACTGAGACTAGACATCTACAACACCACTACCACTACCAGATTAGAGCCATAAGGGAGACTAGACATCTACCACCCCACTACCACTATCAAAGTAGAGCCAGAAGGGAGACAAGACATCTGCATCCCCACTACCACTATCACATTAGAGCCATAAGGGAGACTAGACATCTACCACCCCACTACCACTATACAAATAAGAGCCATAAGGGAGTCTAGACATCTACCACCCCACTACCACAATCAGATTAGAGCCATAAGGGAGACTAGACATCTACCACCCCACTACCACTATCAAATTAGAGCCATAGAGGAGACTAGTCATCTACCACCCCACTACCAGATTAGAGCCATAAGGGAGACTAGACATCTACCAACCCACAATCAGATTAGAGCCATAAGGGAGACTAGACATCTACCACCCCACTATCAGATTAGAGCCATAAGGGAGACTAGACATCTACCACCCCACTACCACTATCAGATTAGAGCCATAAGGTAGACTAGACATCTACCACCGCACTACCACTATTGGATTAGAGCCATAAGGGAGACTAGACATCTACCACTATCAGATTAGAGCCACAAGGGAGACTAGACATCTACCACCCCACTACCACTACCAGATTAGAGCCACAAGGGAGATTAGACATCTACCACCCCACTACCACTATCAAATTAGAGCTATAAGGGAGACTAGATATCTACCACCCCACTACCACTATCAGATTAGAGCCATAAGGGAGAGTAGACATCTACCACCCCACTACCACTATCAGATTAGAGCCATAAGGGAGACTAGACATCTACCACCCCACTACCACTACCAGATTAGAGCCATAAAGGAGACTAGACATCTACCACCCCACTACCAGATTAGAGCCATAAAGGAGACTAGACATCTACCACCCCACTACCACTATCAGATTAGAGCCATAAGGGAGACTAGACATCTACCACCCCACTACCACTACGAGATTAGAGCCATAAGGGAGACTAGACATCTACCACCCCACTACCACTATCAGATTAGAGCCATAAGGGAGACTAGACATCTACCACCCCAATACCACTATCATATTAGAGCCATAAGGTAGACTAGACATCTACCACCCCACTACCACTGTCAGATTAGAGCCATAAGGGAGCCTAGACATCTAAAACCCCACTACCACTATCAAATTAGAGCCAGAAGGGAGTCTAGGCATCTACCACCCCACTACCACTGTCAGATTAGAGCCATAAGGGAGCCTAGACATCTACCACCACACTACCACTACGAGATTAGAGCCATAAGGGAGACTATACATCTACCAACCCACTACCTCTATCAGATTAGAGCCATAAGGGAGACTAGACATCTACCACCCCCCTACCACTATCAGATTAGAGCCATAAGGGAGACTAGACATCTACCACCCCACTGCCACTACGAGATTAGAGCCATAAGGGAGCCTAGACATCTACCACCCCACTACCACTATCAGATTAGAGCCATAAGGGAGACTAGACATCTACCACCCCACTACCACTGTCAGATTAGAGCCATAAGGGAGCCTAGACATCTACCACCCCACTACCACTATCAAATTAGAGCCAGAAGGGAGACAAGACATCTACCACCCCACTACCACTATCAGATTAGAGCCATAAGGGAGACTAGACATCTACCACCCCACTACCACTACGAGATTAGAGCCAGAAGGGAGACTAGACATCTACCACCCCACTACCACTATCAGATTAGAGCCATAAGGGAGACTATACATCTACCACCCCAATACCACTATCATATTAGAGCCATAAGGTAGACTAGACATCTACCACCCCACTACCACTGTCAGATTAGAGCCATAAGGGAGCCTAGACATCTAAAACCCCACTACCACTATCAAATTAGAGCCAGAAGGGAGACTAGACATCTACCACCCCACTACCACTGTCAGATTAGAGCCATAAGGGAGCCTAGACATCTACCACCACACTACCACTACGAGATTAGAGCCATAAGGGAGACTATACATCTACCACCCCACTACCTCTATCAGATTAGAGCCATAAGGGAGACTAGACATCTACCACCCCACTACCACTACGAGATTAGAGCCATAAGGGAGACTAGACATCTACCACCCCACTAGCACTATCAGATTAGAGCCATAAGGGAGACTATACATCTACCACCCCAATACCACTATCATATTAGAGCCATAAGGTAGACTAGACATCTACCACCCCACTACCACTGTCAGATTAGAGCCATAAGGGAGCCTAGACATCTAAAACCCCACTACCACTATCAAATTAGAGCCAGAAGGGAGACTAGACATCTACCACCCCACTACCACTGTCAGATTAGAGCCATAAGGGAGCCTAGACATCTACCACCACACTACCACTACGAGATTAGAGCCATAAGGGAGACTATACATCTACCACCCCACTACCTCTATCAGATTAGAGCCATAAGGGAGACTAGACATCTACCACCCCCCTACCACTATCAGATTAGAGCCATAAGGGAGACTAGACATCTACCACCCCACTGCCACTACGAGATTAGAGCCATAAGGGAGCCTAGACATCTACCACCCCACTACCACTATCAGATTAGAGCCATAAGGGAGACTAGACATCTACCACCCCACTACCACTATCAGATTAGAGCCATAAGGGAGACTAGACATCTACCACCCCACTACCACTGTCAGATTAGAGCCATAAGGGAGCCTAGACATCTACCACCCCACTACCACTATCAAATTAGAGCCAGAAGGGAGACAAGACATCTACCACCCCACTACCACTATCAGATTAGAGCCATAAGGGAGACTAGACATCTACCACCCCACTACCACTATACAAATAAGAGCCATAAGGGAGTCTAGACATCTACCACCCCACTACCACTATCAGATTAGAGCCATAAGGGAGACTAGACATCTACCACCCCACTACCACTATCAAATTAGAGCCATAAGGGAGACTAGACATCTACCACCCCACTACCACTATCAAATTAGAGCCATAAGGGAGACTAGACATCTACCAACCCACAATCAGATTAGAGCCATAAGGGAGACTAGACATCTACCACCCCACTATCAAATTAGAGCCATAAGGGAGACTAGACATCTACCACCCCACTACCACTACCAGATTAGAGCCATAAAGGAGACTAGACATCTACCACCCCACTACCACTATCAGATTAGAGCCATAAGGGAGACTAGACATATACCACCCCACTACCACTGTCAGATTAGAGCCATAAGGGAGACTAGACATCTAAAACCCCACTACCACTATCAGATTAGAGCCATAAGGGGGACTAGACATCTACCACCCCACTACCACTATCAGATTAGAGCCATAAGGGAGACTAGACATCTACCACCCCACTATCAGATTAGAGCCATAAGGGGGCCTAGACATCTACCACTGCCAGATAAGAGCCATAAGGGAGACTAGACATCTACCACCCCCCTATCAGATTAGAGCCATAAGTGAGACTAGACATCTACCACCCCACCTCCACTGTCAGATTAGAGCCAAAAGGGAGCCATGACATCTAAAACCCCACTACCACTATCAAATTAGAGCCAGAAGGGAGACTAGACATCTACCACCCCACTACCACTGTCAGATTAGAGCCATAAGGGAGCCTAGACATCTACCACCACACTACCACTACGAGATAAGAGCCATAAGGGAGACTAGACATCTACCACCCCACTACCTCTATCAGATTAGAGCCATAAGGGAGACTAGACATCTACCACCCCCCTACCACTATCAGATTAGAGCCATAAGGGAGACTAGACATCTACCACCCCACTACGAGATTAGAGCCATAAGGGAGCCTAGACATCTACCACCCCACTACCACTATCAGATTAGAGCCATAAGGGAGCCTAGACATCTACCACCCCGCTACCACTATCAGATTAGAGCCATAAGGGAGACTAGACATCTACCACCCCACTACCACTATCAGATTAGAGCCATAAGGGAGCCTAGACATCTACCACTACCAGATAAGAGCCATAACTGAGACTAGACATCTACAACACCACTACCACTACCAGATTAGAGCCATAAGGGAGACTAGACATCTACCACCCCACTACCACTATCAAAGTAGAGCCAGAAGGGAGACAAGACATCTACATCCCCACTACCACTATCACATTAGAGCCATAAGGGAGGCTAGACATCTACCACCCCACTACCACTTTACAAATAAGAGCCATAAGGGAGTCTAGACATCTAACACCCCACTACCACTATCAGATTAGAGCCATAAGGGAGACTAGACATCTACCACCCCACTACCACTATCAAATTAGAGCCATAGAGGAGACTAGACATCTACCAACCCACACTCAGATTAGAGCCATAAGGGAGACTAGACATCTACCACCCCACTATCAGATTAGAGCCATAAGGGAGACTAGACATCTACCACCCCACTACCACTATCAGATTAGAGCCATAAGGGAGACTAGACATCTACCACCGCACTACCACTATTGGATTAGAGCCATAAGGGAGACTAGACATCTACCACTATCAGATTAGAGCCACAAGGGAGACTAGACATCTACCACCCCACTACCACTACCAGATTAGAGCCACAAGGGAGACTAGAAATCTACCACCCCACTACCACTATCAAATTAGAGCTATAAGGGAGACTAGATATCTACCACCCCACTACCACTATCAGATTAGAGCCATAAGGGAGAGTAGAAATCTACCACCCCACTACCACTATCAGATTAGAGCCATAAGGGAGACTAGACATCTACCACCCCACTACCACTACCAGATTAGAGCCATAAGGGAGACTAGACATCTACCACCCCACTACCACTACCAGATTAGAGCCATAAAGGAGACTAGACATCTACCACCCCACTACCACTATCAGATTAGAGCCATAAGGGAGACTAGACATATACCACCCCACTACCACTGTCAGATTAGAGCCATAAGGGAGACTAGACATCTAAAACCCCACTACCACTATCAGATTAGAGCCATAAGGGAGACTAGACATCTACCACCCCACTACCACTATCAGATTAGAGCCATAAGGGAGACTAGACATCTACCACCCCAATACCACTATCATATTAGAGCCATAAGGTAGACTAGACATCTACCACCCCACTACCACTGTCAGATTAGAGCCATAAGGGAGCCTAGACATCTAAAACCCCACTACCACTATCAAATTAGAGCCAGAAGGGAGACTAGACATCTACCACCCCACTACCACTGTCAGATTAGAGCCATAAGGGAGCCTAGACATCTACCACCACACTACCACTACGAGATTAGAGCCATAAGGGAGACTATACATCTACCACCCCACTACCTCTATCAGATTAGAGCCATAAGGGAGACTAGACATCTACCACCCCCCTACCACTATCAGATTAGAGCCATAAGGGAGACTAGACATCTACCACCCCACTGCCACTACGAGATTAGAGCCATAAGGGAGCCTAGACATCTACCACCCCACTACCACTATCAGATTAGAGCCATAAGGGAGACTAGACATCTACCACCCCACTACCACTATCAGATTAGAGCCATAAGGGAGCCTAGACATCTAAAACCCCACTACCACTATCAAATTAGAGCCAGAAGGGAGACTAGACATCTACCACCCCACTACCACTGTCAGATTAGAGCCATAAGGGAGCCTAGACATCTACCACCACACTACCACTACGAGATTAGAGCCATAAGGGAGACAATACATCTACCACCCCACTACCTCTATCAGATTAGAGCCATAAGGGAGACTAGACATCTACCACCCCCCTACCACTATCAGATTAGAGCCATAAGGGAGACTAGACATCTACCACCCCACTGCCACTACGAGATTAGAGCCATAAGGGAGCCTAGACATCTACCACCCCACTACCACTATCAGATTAGAGCCATAAGGGAGACTAGACATCTACCACCCCACTACCACTATCAGATTAGAGCCATAAGGGAGACTAGACATCTACCACCCCACTACCACTGTCAGATTAGAGCCATAAGGGAGCCTAGACATCTACCACCCCACTACCACTATCAAATTAGAGCCAGAAGGGAGACAAGACATCTACCACCCCACTACCACTATCAGATTAGAGCCATAAGGGAGACTAGACATCTACCACCCCACTACCACTATACAAATAAGAGCCATAAGGGAGTCTAGACATCTACCACCCCACTACCACTATCAGATTAGAGCCATAAGGGAGACTAGACATCTACCACCCCACTACCACTATCAAATTAGAGCCATAAGGGAGACTAGACATCTACCACCCCACTACCACTATCAAATTAGAGCCATAAGGGAGACTAGACATCTACCAACCCACAATCTGATTAGAGCCATAAGGGAGACTAGACATCTACCATCCCACTATCAAATTAGAGCCATAAGGGAGACTAGACATCTACCACCCCACTACCACTACCAGATTAGAGCCATAAAGGAGACTAGACATCTACCACCCCACTACCACTATCAGATTAGAGCCATAAGGGAGACTAGACATATACCACCCCACTACCACTGTCAGATTAGAGCCATAAGGGAGACTAGACATCTAAAACCCCACTACCACTATCAGATTAGAGCCATAAGGGAGACTAGACTTCTACCACCCCACTACCACTGTCAGATTAGAGCCATAAGGGAGACTAGACATCTAAAACCCCACTACCACTATCAGATTAGAGCCATAAGGGAGACTAGACATCTACCACCCCACTACCACTATCAGATTAGAGCCATAAGGGAGACTAGACATCTACCACCCCACTATCAGATTAGAGCCATAAGGGGGCCTAGACATCTACCACTGCCAGATTAGAGCCATAAGGGAGACTAGACATATACCACCCCACTACCACTGTCAGATTAGAGCCATAAGGGAGACTAGACATCTAAAACCCCACTACCACTATCAGATTAGAGCCATAAGGGAGACTAGACATCTACCACCCCACTACCACTATCAGATTAGAGCCATAAGGGAGACTAGACATCTACCACCCCACTATCAGATTAGAGCCATAAGGGGGCCTAGACATCTACCACTGCCAGATAAGAGCCATAAGGGAGACTAGACATCTACCACCCCCCTATCAGATTAGAGCCATAAGTGAGACTAGACATCTACCACCCCACCTCCACTGTCAGATTAGAGCCAAAAGGGAGCCATGACATCTAAAACCCCACTACCACTATCAAATTAGAGCCAGAAGGGAGACTAGACATCTACCACCCCACTACCACTGTCAGATTAGAGCCATAAGGGAGCCTAGACATCTACCACCACACTACCACTACGAGATAAGAGCCATAAGGGAGACTAGACATCTACCACCCCACTACCTCTATCAGATTAGAGCCATAAGGGAGACTAGACATCTACCACCCCCCTACCACTATCAGATTAGAGCCATAAGGGAGACTAGACATCTACCACCCCACTACGAGATTAGAGCCATAAGGGAGCCTAGACATCTACCACCCCACCACCACTATCAGATTAGAGCCATAAGGGAGCCTAGACATCTACCACCCCGCTACCACTATCAGATTAGAGCCATAAGGGAGACTAGACATCTACCACCCCACTACCACTATCAGATTAGAGCCATAAGGGAGCCTTGACATCTACCACTACCAGATAAGAGCCATAACTGAGACTAGACATCGACAATACCACTACCACTACCAGATTAGAGCCATAAGGGAGACTAGACATCTACCACCCCACTACCACTATCAAAGTAGAGCCAGAAGGGAGACAAGACATCTACATCCCCACTACCACTATCACATTAGAGCCATAAGGGAGGCTAGACATCTACCACCCCACTACCACTTTACAAATAAGAGCCATAAGGGAGTCTAGACATCTAACACCCCACTACCACTATCAGATTAGAGCCATAAGGGAGACTAGACATCTACCACCCCACTACCACTATCAAATTAGAGCCATAGAGGAGACTAGACATCTACCAACCCACACTCAGATTAGAGCCATAAGGGAGACTAGACATCTACCACCCCACTATCAGATTAGAGCCATAAGGGAGACTAGACATCTACCACCCCACTACCAATATCAGATTAGAGCCATAAGGGAGACTAGACATCTACCACCGCACTACCACTATTGGATTAGAGCCATAAGGGAGACTAGACATCTACCACTATCAGATTAGAGCCACAAGGGAGACTAGACATCTACCACCCCACTACCACTACCAGATTAGAGCCACAAGGGAGACTAGACATCTACCACCCCACTACCACTATCAAATTAGAGCTATAAGGGAGACTAGATATCTACCACCCCACTACCACTATCAGATTAGAGCCATAAGGGAGAGTAGACATCTACCACCCCACTACCACTATCAGATTAGAGCCATAAGGGAGACTAGACATCTACCACCCCACTACCACTACCAGATTAGAGCCATAAGGGAGACTAGACATCTACCACCCCACTACCACTACCAGATTAGAGCCATAAAGGAGACTAGACATCTACCACCCCACTACCACTATCAGATTAGAGCCATAAGGGAGACTAGACATATACCACCCCACTACCACTGTCAGATTAGAGCCATAAGGGAGACTAGACATCTAAAACCCCACTACCACTATCAGATTAGAGCCATAAGGGAGACTAGACATCTACCACCCCACTACCACTATCAGATTAGAGCCATAAGGGAGACTAGACATCTACCACCCCACTACCACTATCAAATTAGAGCCAGAAGGGAGACTAGACATCTACCACCCCACTACCACTATCAGATTAGAGCCATAAGGGAGACTAGACATCTACCACCCCACTACCTCTACGAGATTAGAGCCATAAGGGAGACTAGACATCTACCACCCCACTACCACTATCAGATTAGAGCCATAAGGGAGACTAGACATCTACCACCCCAATACCACTATCATATTAGAGCCATAAGGTAGACTAGACATCTACCACCCCACTACCACTGTCAGATTAGAGCCATAAGGGAGCCTAGACATCTAAAACCCCACTACCACTATCAAATTAGAGCCAGAAGGGAGACTAGACATCTACCACCCCACTACCACTGTCAGATTAGAGCCATAAGGGAGCCTAGACATCTACCACCACACTACCACTACGAGATTAGAGCCATAAGGGAGACTATACATCTACCACCCCACTACCTCTATCAGATTAGAGCCATAAGGGAGACTAGACATCTACCACCCCCCTACCACTATCAGATTAGAGCCATAAGGGAGACTAGACATCTACCACCCCACTGCCACTACGAGATTAGAGCCATAAGGGAGCCTAGACATCTACCACCCCACTACCACTATCAGATTAGAGCCATAAGGGAGACTAGACATCTACCACCCCACTACCACTATCAGATTAGAGCCATAAGGGAGACTAGACATCTACCACCCCACTACCACTGTCAGATTAGAGCCATAAGGGAGCCTAGACATCTACCACCCCACTACCACTATCAAATTAGAGCCAGAAGGGAGACAAGACATCTACCACCCCACTACCACTATCAGATTAGAGCCATAAGGGAGACTATACATCTACCACCCCACTACCTCTATCAGATTAGAGCCATAAGGGAGACTAGACATCTACCACCCCCCTACCACTATCAGATTAGAGCCATAAGGGAGACTAGACATCTACCACCCCACTGCCACTACGAGATTAGAGCCATAAGGGAGCCTAGACATCTACCACCCCACTACCACTATCAGATTAGAGCCATAAGGGAGACTAGACATCTACCACCCCACTACCACTATCAGATTAGAGCCATAAGGGAGACTAGACATCTACCACCCCACTACCACTGTCAGATTAGAGCCATAAGGGAGCCTAGACATCTACCACCCCACTACCACTATCAAATTAGAGCCAGAATGGAGACAAGACATCTACCACCCCACTACCACTATCAGATTAGAGCCATAAGGGAGACTAGACATCTACCACCCCACTACCACTATACAAATAAGAGCCATAAGGGAGTCTAGACATCTACCACCCCACTACCACTATCAGATTAGAGCCATAAGGGAGACTAGACATCTACCACCCCACTACCACTATCAGATTAGAGCCATAAGGGAGACTAGACATCTACCACCCCACTACCACTATCAAATTAGAGCCATAAGGGAGACTAGACATCTACCAACCCACAATCAGATTAGAGCCATAAGGGAGACTAGACATCTACCACCCCACTATCAGATTAGAGCCATAAGGGAGACTAGACATCTACCACCCCACTACCACTATTGGATTAGAGCCATAAGGGAGACTAGACATCTACCACCCCACTACCACTATCAGATTAGAGCCATAAGGGAGACTAGACATCTACCACCGCACTACCACTATTGGATTAGAGCCATAAGGGAGACTAGACATCTACCACTATCAGATTAGAGCCACAAGGGAGACTAGACATCTACCACCCCACTATCACTACCAGATTAGAGCCACAAGGGAGACTAGACATCTACCACCCCACTACCACTATCAAATTAGAGCTATAAGGGAGACTAGATATCTACCACCCCACTACCACTATCAGATTAGAGCCATAAGGGAGAGTAGACATCTACCACCCCACTACCACTATCAGATTAGAGCCATAAGGGAGACTAGACATCTACCACCCCACTACCACTACCAGATTAGAGCCATAAGGGAGACTAGACATCTACCACCCCACTACCACTACCAGATTAGAGCCATAAAGGAGACTAGACATCTACCACCCCACTACCACTATCAGATTAGAGCCATAAGGGAGACTAGACATATACCACCCCACTACCACTGTCAGATTAGAGCCATAAGGGAGACTAGACATCTAAAACCCCACTACCACTATCAGATTAGAGCCATAAGGGAGACTAGACATCTACCACCCCACTACCACTATCAGATTAGAGCCATAAGGGAGACTAGACATCTACCACCCCACTACCACTATCAAATTAGAGCCAGAAGGGAGACTAGACATCTACCACCCCACTACCACTATCAGATTAGAGCCATAAGGGAGACTAGACATCTACCACCCCACTACCACTATCAGATTAGAGCCATAAGGGAGACTAGACATCTACCACCCCACTACCACTACGAGATTAGAGCCATAAGGGAGACTAGACATCTACCACCCCACTACCACTATCAGATTAGAGCCATAAGGGAGACTAGACATCTACCACCCCAATACCACTATCATATTAGAGCCATAAGGTAGACTAGACATCTACCACCCCACTACCACTGTCAGATTAGAGCCATAAGGGAGCCTAGACATCTAAAACCCCACTACCACTATCAAATTAGAGCCATAAGGGAGACTAGACATCTACCACCCCACTACCACTATCAGATTAGAGCCATAAGGGAGACTAGACATCTACCACCCCACTACCACTATCAAATTAGAGCCAGAAGGGAGACTAGACATCTACCACCCCACTACCACTATCAGATTAGAGCCATAAGGGAGACTAGACATCTACCACCCCACTACCACTATCAGATTAGAGCCATAAGGGAGACTAGACATCTACCACCCCACTACCACTACGAGATTAGAGCCATAAGGGAGCCTAGACATCTAAAACCCCACTACCACTATCAAATTAGAGCCAGAAGGGAGACTAGACATCTACCACCCCACTACCACTGTCAGATTAGAGCCATAAGGGAGCCTAGACATCTACCACCCCCCTACCACTATCAGATTAGAGCCATAAGGGAGACTAGACATCTACCACCCCACTGCCACTACGAGATTAGAGCCATAAGGGAGCCTAGACATCTACCACCCCACTACCACTATCAGATTAGAGCCATAAGGGAGACTAGACATCTAACACCCCACTACCACTATCAGATTAGAGCCATAAGGGAGACTAGACATCTACCACCCCACTACCACTGTCAGATTAGAGCCATAAGGGAGCCTAGACATCTACCACCCCACTACCACTATCAAATTAGAGCCAGAAGGGAGACAAGACATCTACCACCCCACTACCACTATCAGATTAGAGCCATAAGGGAGACTATACATCTACCACCCCACTACCTCTATCAGATTAGAGCCATAAGGGAGACTAGACATCTACCACCCCCCTACCACTATCAGATTAGAGCCATAAGGGAGACTAGACATCTACCACCCCACTGCCACTACGAGATTAGAGCCATAAGGGAGCCTAGACATCTACCACCCCACTACCACTATCAGATTAGAGCCATAAGGGAGACTAGACATCTACCACCCCACTACCACTATCAGATTAGAGCCATAAGGGAGACTAGACATCTACCACCCCACTACCACTGTCAGATTAGAGCCATAAGGGAGCCTAGACATCTACCACCCCACTACCACTATCAAATTAGAGCCAGAAGGGAGACAAGACATCTACCACCCCACTACCACTATCAGATTAGAGCCATAAGGGAGACTAGACATCTACCACCCCACTACCACTATACAAATAAGAGCCATAAGGGAGTCTAGACATCTACCACCCCACTACCACTATCAGATTAGAGCCATAAGGGAGACTAGACATCTACCACCCCACTACCACTATCAGATTAGAGCCATAAGGGAGACTAGACATCTACCACCCCACTACCACTATCAAATTAGAGCCATAAGGGAGACTAGACATCTACCAACCCACAATCAGATTAGAGCCATAAGGGAGACTAGACGTCTACCACCCCACTATCAGATTAGAGCCATAAGGGAGACTAGACATCTACCACCCCACTACCACTATTGGATTAGAGCCATAAGGGAGACTAGACATCTACCACCCCACTACCACTATCAGATTAGAGCCATAAGGGAGACTAGACATCTACCACCGCACTACCACTATTGGATTAGAGCCATAAGGGAGACTAGACATCTACCACTATCAGATTAGAGCCACAAGGGAGACTAGACATCTACCACCCCACTACCACTACCAGATTAGAGCCACAAGGGAGACTAGACATCTACCACCCCACTACCACTATCAAATTAGAGCTATAAGGGAGACTAGATATCTACCACCCCACTACCACTATCAGATTAGAGCCATAAGGGAGAGTAGACATCTACCACCCCACTACCACTATCAGATTAGAGCCATAAGGGAGACTAGACATCTACCACCCCACTACCACTACCAGATTAGAGCCATAAGGGAGACTAGACATCTACCACCCCACTACTACTACCAGATTAGAGCCATAAAGGAGACTAGACATCTACCACCCCACTACCACTATCAAATTAGAGCCATAAGGTAGACTAGACATCTACCACCCCACTACCACTGTCAGATTAGAGCCATAAGGGAGCCTAGACATCTAAAACCCCACTACCACTATCAAATTAGAGCCAGAAGGGAGACTAGACATCTACCACCCCACTACCACTGTCAAATTAGAGCCATAAGGGAGCCTAGACATCTACCACCCCACTACCACTACCAGATTAGAGCCATAAGGGAGACTAGACATCTACCACCCCACTACTACTACCAGATTAGAGCCATAAAGGAGACTAGACATCTACCACCCCACTACCACTATCAAATTAGAGCCATAAGGTAGACTAGACATCTACCACCCCACTACCACTGTCAGATTAGAGCCATAAGGGAGCCTAGACATCTAAAACCCCACTTCCACTATCAAATTAGAGCCATAAGGGAGCCTAGACATCTACCACCACACTACCACTACGAGATTAGAGCCATAAGGGAGACTATACATCTACCACCCCACTACCTCTATCAGATTAGAGCCATAAGGGAGACTAGACATCTACCACCCCACTGCCACTACGAGATTAGAGCCATAAGGGAGCCTAGACATCGACCACCCCACTACCACTATCAGATTAGAGCCATAAGGGAGAATAGACATCTACCACCCCACTACCACTATCAGATTAGAGCCATAAGGGAGACTAGACATCTACCACCCCACTACCACTGTCAGATTAGAGCCATAAGGGAGCCTAGACATCTACCACCCCACTACCACTATCAAATTAGAGCCAGAAGAGAGACAAGACATCTACCACCCCACTACCACTATCAGATTAGAGCCATAAGGGAGACTAGACATCTACCACCCCACTACCACTATACAAATAAGAGCCATAAGGGAGTCTAGACATCTACCACCCCACTACCACTATCAGATTAGAGCCATAAGGGAGACTAGACATCTACCACCCCACTACCACTATCAAATTATAAACATAAGGGAGACTAGACATCTACCACCCCACTACCACTATCAAATTAGAGCCATAAGGGAGACTAGACATCTGCCCACCCACAATCAGATTAGAGCCATAAGGGAGACTAGACATCTACCACCCCACTATCAGATTAGAGCCATAAGGGAGACTAGACATCTACCACCCCACTACCACTACCAGATTAGAGCCATAAGGGAGACTAGACATCTACCACCACACTACCGCTACGAGATTAGAGCCATAAGGGAGACTATACATCTACCACCCCACTACCTCTATCAGATTAGAGCCATAAGGGAGACTAGACATCTACCACCCCCCTACCACTATCAGATTAGAGCCATAAGGGAGACTAGACATCTACCACCCCACTGCCACTACGAGATTAGAGCCATAAGGGAGCCTAGACATCGACCACCCCACTACCACTATCAGATTAGAGCCATAAGGGAGAATAGACATCTACCACCCCACTACCACTATCAGATTAGAGCCATAAGGGAGACTAGACATCTACCACCCCACTACCACTGTCAGATTAGAGCCATAAGGGAGCCTAGACATCTACCACCCCACTACCACTATCAAATTAGAGCCAGAAGGGAGACAAGACATCTACCACCCCACTACCACTATCAGATTAGAGCCATAAGGGAGACTAGACATCTACCACCCCACTACCACTATACAAATAAGAGCCATAAGGGAGTCTAGACATCTACCACTACCACTATAAGATTAGAGCCATAAGGGAGACTAGACATCTACCACCCCACTACCACTATCAAATTAGAGCCATAAGGGAGACTAGACATCTACCACCCCACTACCACTATCAAATTAGAGCCATAAGGGAGACTAGACATCTACCAACCCACAATCAGATTAGAGCCATAAGGGAGACTAGACATCTACCACCCCACTATCAGATTAGAGCCCTAAGGGAGACTAGACATCTACCACCCCACTACCACTATTGGATTAGAGCCATAAGGGAGACTAGACATCTACCACCCCACTACCACTACCAGATTAGAGCCATAAGGGAGACTAGACATCTACCACCCCACTACCACTACCAGATTAGAGCCATAAAGGAGACTAGACATCTACCACCCCACTACCACTATCAGATTAGAGCCATAAGGGAGACTAGACATATACCACCCCACTACCACTGTCAGATTAGAGCCATAAGGGAGACTAGACATCTACCACCTCACTACCACTATCAAATTAGAGCCATAAGGGAGACTAGACATCTACCACCCCACTACCACTATCAAATTAGAGCCATAAGGGAGACTAGACATCTACCAACCCACAATCAGATTAGAGCCATAAGGGAGACTAGACATCTACCACCCCACTATCAGATTAGAGCCATAAGGGAGACTAGACATCTACCACCCCACTACCACTATTGGATTAGAGCCATAAGGGAGACTAGACATCTACCACCCCACTACCACTATCAAATTAGAGCCAGAAGAGAGACAAGACATCTACCACCCCACTACCACTATCAGATTAGAGCCATAAGGGAGACTAGACATCTACCACCCCACTACCACTATACAAATAAGAGCCATAAGGGAGTCTAGACATCTACCACCCCACTACCACTATCAGATTAGAGCCATAAGGGAGACTAGACATCTACCACCCCACTACCACTATCAAATTATAAACATAAGGGAGACTAGACATCTACCACCCCAATACCACTATCAAATTAGAGCCATAAGGGAGACTAGACATCTGCCCACCCACAATCAGATTAGAGCCATAAGGGAGACTAGACATCTACCACCCCACTATCAGATTAGAGCCATAAGGGAGACTAGACATCTACCACCCACAATCAGATTAGAGCCATAAGGGAGAATAGACATCTACCACCCCACTACCACTATCAGATTAGAGCCATAAGGGAGACTAGACATCTACCACCCCACTACCACTGTCAGATTAGAGCCATAAGGGAGCCTAGACATCTACCACCCCACTACCACTATCAAATTAGAGCCAGAAGAGAGACAAGACATCTACCACCCCACTACCACTATCAGATTAGAGCCATAAGGGAGACTAGACATCTACCACCCCACTACCACTATACAAATAAGAGCCATAAGGGAGTCTAGACATCTACCACCCCACTACCACTATCAGATTAGAGCCATAAGGGAGACTAGACATCTACCACCCCACTACCACTATCAAATTATAAACATAAGGGAGACTAGACATCTACCACCCCACTACCACTATCAAATTAGAGCCATAAGGGAGACTAGACATCTGCCCACCCACAATCAGATTAGAGCCATAAGGGAGACTAGACATCTACCACCCCACTATCAGATTAGAGCCATAAGGGAGACTAGACATCTACCACCCCACTACCACTACCAGATTAGAGCCATAAGGGAGACTAGACATCTACCACCACACTACCACTACGAGATTAGAGCCATAAGGGAGACTATACATCTACCACCCCACTACCTCTATCAGATTAGAGCCATAAGGGAGACTAGACATCTACCACCCCCCTACCACTATCAGATTAGAGCCATAAGGGAGACTAGACATCTACCACCCCACTGCCACTACGAGATTAGAGCCATAAGGGAGCCTAGACATCGACCACCCCACTACCACTATCAGATTAGAGCCATAAGGGAGAATAGACATCTACCACCCCACTACCACTATCAGATTAGAGCCATAAGGGAGACTAGACATCTACCACCCCACTACCACTGTCAGATTAGAGCCATAAGGGAGCCTAGACATCTACCACCCCACTACCACTATCAAATTAGAGCCAGAAGGGAGACAAGACATCTACCACCCCACTACCACTATCAGATTAGAGCCATAAGGGAGACTAGACATCTACCACCCCACTACCACTATACAAATAAGAGCCATAAGGGAGTCTAGACATCTACCACCCCACTACCACTATCAGATTAGAGCCATAAGGGAGACTAGACATCTACCACCCCACTATCAGATTAGAGCCATAAGGGAGTCTAGACATCTACCACCCCACTACCACTATTGGATTAGAGCCATAAGGGAGACTAGACATCTACCACCCCACTACCACTACCAGATTAGAGCCATAAGGGAGACTAGACATCTACCACCCCACTACCACTACCAGATTAGAGCCATAAAGGAGACTAGACATCTACCACCCCACTACCACTATCAGATTAGAGCCATAAGGGAGACAAGACATATACCACCCCACTACCACTGTCAGATTAGAGCCATAAGGGAGACTAGACATCTACCACCCCACTACCACTATCAAATTAGAGCCATAAGGGAGACTAGACATCTACCACCCCACTACCACTATCAAATTAGAGCCATAAGGGAGACTAGACATCTACCAACCCACAATCAGATTAGAGCCATAAGGGAGACTAGACATCTACCACCCCACTATCAGATTAGAGCCATAAGGGAGACTAGACATCTACCACCCCACTACCACTATTGGATTAGAGCCATAAGGGAGACTAGACATCTACCACCCCACTACCACTATCAAATTAGAGCCAGAAGAGAGACAAGACATCTACCACCCCACTAACACTATCAGATTAGAGCCATAAGGGAGACTAGACATCTACCACCCCACTACCACTATACAAATAAGAGCCATAAGGGAGTCTAGACATCTACCACCCCACTACCACTATCAGATTAGAGCCATAAGGGAGACTAGACATCTACCACCCCACTACCACTATCAAATTATAAACATAAGGGAGACTAGACATCTACCACCCCAATACCACTATCAAATTAGAGCCATAAGGGAGACTAGACATCTGCCCACCCACAATCAGATTAGAGCCATAAGGGAGACTAGACATCTACCACCCCACTATCAAATTAGAGCCATAAGGGAGACTAGACATCTACCACCCCACTACCACTATTGGATTAGAGCCATAAGGGAGACTAGACATCTACCACCCCACTACCACTACCAGATTAGAGCCATAAGGGAGACTAGACATCTACCACCACACTACCACTACGAGATTAGAGCCATAAGGGAGACTATACATCTACCACCCCACTACCTCTATCAGATTAGAGCCATAAGGGAGACTAGACATCTACCACCCCCCTACCACTATCAGATTAGAGCCATAAGGGAGACTAGACATCTACCACCCCACTGCCACTACGAGATTAGAGCCATAAGGGAGCCTAGACATCGACCACCCCACTACCACTATCAGATTAGAGCCATAAGGGAGAATAGACATCTACCACCCCACTACCACTATCAGATTAGAGCCATAAGGGAGACTAGACATCTACCACCCCACTACCACTGTCAGATTAGAGCCAAAAGGGAGCCTAGACATCTACCACCCCACTACCACTATCAAATTAGAGCCAGAAGGGAGACAAGACATCTACCACCCCACTACCACTATCAGATTAGAGCCATAAGGGAGACTAGACATCTACCACCCCACTACCACTATACAAATAAGAGCCATAAGGGAGTCTAGACATCTACCACCCCACTACCACTATCAGATTAGAGCCATAAGGGAGACTAGACATCTACCACCCCACTACCACTATACAAATAAGAGCCATAAGGGAGTCTAGACATCTACCACCCCACTACCACTATCAGATTAGAGCCATAAGGGAGACTAGACATCTACCACCCCACTATCAGATTAGAGCCATAAGGGAGACTAGACATCTACCACCCCACTACCACTATTGGATTAGAGCCATAAAGGAGACTAGACATCTACCACCCCACTACCACTACCAGATTAGAGCCATAAGGGAGACTAGACATCTACCACCCCACTACCACTACCAGATTAGAGCCATAAAGGAGACTAGACATCTACCACCCCACTACCACTATCAGATTAGAGCCATAAGGGAGACTAGACATATACCACCCCACTACCACTGTCAGATTAGAGCCATAAGGGAGACTAGACATCTACCACCCCACTACCACTATCAAATTAGAGCCATAAGGGAGACTAGACATCTACCACCCCACTACCACTATCAAATTAGAGCCATAAGGGAGACTAGACATCTACCAACCCACAATCAGATTAGAGCCATAAGGGAGACTAGACATCTACCACCCCACTATCAGATTAGAGCCATAAGGGAGACTAGACATCTACCACCCCACTACCACTATTGGATTAGAGCCATAAGGGAGACTAGACATCTACCACCCCACTACCACTATCAAATTAGAGCCAGAAGAGAGACAAGACATCTACCACCCCACTAACACTATCAGATTAGAGCCATAAGGGAGACTAGACATCTACCACCCCACTACCACTATACAAATAAGAGCCATAAGGGAGTCTAGACATCTACCACCCCACTACCACTATCAGATTAGAGCCATAAGGGAGACTAGACATCTACCACCCCACTACCACTATCAAATTATAAACATAAGGGAGACTAGACATCTACCACCCCAATACCATTATCAAATTAGAGCCATAAGGGAGACTAGACATCTGCCCACCCACAATCAGATTAGAGCCATAAGGGAGACTAGACATCTACCACCCCACTATCAAATTAGAGCCATAAGGGAGACTAGACATCTACCACCCCACTACCACTATTGGATTAGAGCCATAAGGGAGACTAGACATCTACCACCCCACTACCACTACCAGATTAGAGCCATAAGGGAGACTAGACATCTACCACCACACTACCACTACGAGATTAGAGCCATAAGGGAGACTATACATCTACCACCCCACTACCTCTATCAGATTAGAGCCATAAGGGAGACTAGACATCTACCACCCCCCTACCACTATCAGATTAGAGCCATAAGGGAGACTAGACATCTACCACCCCACTGCCACTACGAGATTAGAGCCATAAGGGAGCCTAGACATCGCCCACCCCACTACCACTATCAGATTAGAGCCATAAGGGAGAATAGACATCTACCACCCCACTACCACTATCAGATTAGAGCCATAAGGGAGACTAGACATCTACCACCCCACTACCACTGTCAGATTAGAGCCAAAAGGGAGCCTAGACATCTACCACCCCACTACCACTATCAAATTAGAGCCAGAAGGGAGACAAGACATCTACCACCCCACTACCACTATCAGATTAGAGCCATAAGGGAGACTAGACATCTACCACCCCACTACCACTATACAAATAAGAGCCATAAGGGAGTCTAGACATCTACCACCCCACTACCACTATCAGATTAGAGCCATAAGGGAGACTAGACATCTACCACCCCACTACCACTATCAAATTAGAGCCATAAGGGAGACTAGACATCTACCACCCCACTACCACTATCAAATTAGAGCCATAAGGGAGACTAGACATCTACCAACCCACAATCAGATTAGAGCCATAAGGGAGGCTAGACATCTACCACCCCACTATCAGATTAGAGCCATAAGGGAGACTAGACATCTACCACCCCACTACCACTATTGGATTAGAGCCATAAGGGAGACTAGACATCTACCACCCCACTACCACTACCAGATTAGAGCCATAAGGGAGACTAGACATCTACCACCCCACTACCACTACCAGATTAGAGCCATAAAGGAGACTAGACATCTACCACCCCACTACCACTATCAGATTAGAGCCATAAGGGAGACTAGACATATACCACCCCACTACCACTGTCAGATTAGAGCCATAAGGGAGACTAGACATCTACCACCCCACTAACACTATCAGATTAGAGCCATAAGGGAGACTAGACATCTACCACCCCACTACCACTATACAAATAAGAGCCATAAGGGAGTCTAGACATCTACCACCCCACTACCACTATCAGATTAGAGCCATAAGGGAGACTAGACATCTACCACCCCACTACCACTATCAAATTATAAACATAAGGGAGACTAGACATCTACCACCCCAATACCATTATCAAATTAGAGCCATAAGGGAGACTAGACATCTGCCCACCCACAATCAGATTAGAGCCATAAGGGAGACTAGACATCTACCACCCCACTATCAAATTAGAGCCATAAGGGAGACTAGACATCTACCACCCCACTACCACTATTGGATTAGAGCCATAAGGGAGACTAGACATCTACCACCCCACTACCACTACCAGATTAGAGCCATAAGGGAGACTAGACATCTACCACCACACTACCACTACGAGATTAGAGCCATAAGGGAGACTATACATCTACCACCCCACTACCTCTATCAGATTAGAGCCATAAGGGAGACTAGACATCTACCACCCCCCTACCACTATCAGATTAGAGCCATAAGGGAGACTAGACATCTACCACCCCACTGCCACTACGAGATTAGAGCCATAAGGGAGCCTAGACATCGCCCACCCCACTACCACTATCAGATTAGAGCCATAAGGGAGAATAGACATCTACCACCCCACTACCACTATCAGATTAGAGCCATAAGGGAGACTAGACATCTACCACCCCACTACCACTGTCAGATTAGAGCCAAAAGGGAGCCTAGACATCTACCACCCCACTACCACTATCAAATTAGAGCCAGAAGGGAGACAAGACATCTACCACCCCACTACCACTATCAGATTAGAGCCATAAGGGAGACTAGACATCTACCACCCCACTACCACTATACAAATAAGAGCCATAAGGGAGTCTAGACATCTACCACCCCACTACCACTATCAGATTAGAGCCATAAGGGAGACTAGACATCTACCACCCCACTACCACTATCAAATTAGAGCCATAAGGGAGACTAGACATCTACCACCCCACTACCACTATCAAATTAGAGCCATAAGGGAGACTAGACATCTACCAACCCACAATCAGATTAGAGCCATAAGGGAGGCTAGACATCTACCACCCCACTATCAGATTAGAGCCATAAGGGAGACTAGACATCTACCACCCCACTACCACTATTGGATTAGAGCCATAAGGGAGACTAGACATCTACCACCCCACTACCACTACCAGATTAGAGCCATAAGGGAGACTAGACATCTACCACCCCACTACCACTACCAGATTAGAGCCATAAAGGAGACTAGACATCTACCACCCCACTACCACTATCAGATTAGAGCCATAAGGGAGACTAGACATATACCACCCCACTACCACTGTCAGATTAGAGCCATAAGGGAGACTAGACATCTACCACCCCACTACCACTATCAAATTAGAGCCATAAGGGAGACTAGACATCTACCACCCCACTAACACTATCAAATTAGAGCCATAAGGGAGACTAGACATCTACCAACCCACAATCAGATTAGAGCCATAAGGGAGACTAGACATCTACCACCCCACTATCAGATTAGAGCCATAAGGGAGACTAGACATCTACCACCCCACTACCACTATTGGATTAGAGCCATAAGGGAGACTAGACATCTACCACCCCACTACCACTACCAGATTAGAGCCATAAGGGAGACTAGACATCTACCACCCCACTACCACTACCAGATTAGAGCCATAAAGGAGACTAGACATCTACCACCCCACTACCACTATCAGATTAGAGCCATAAGGGAGACTAGACATATACCACCCCACTACCACTGTCAGATTAGAGCCATAAGGGAGACTAGACATCTAAAACCCCACTACCACTATCAGATTAGAGCCATAAGGGAGACTAGACATCTACCACCCCACTACCACTATCAGATTAGAGCCATAAGGGAGACTAGACATCTACCACCCCACTACCACTATCATATTAGAGCCATAAGGTAGACTAGACATCTACCACCCCACTACCACTGTCAGATTAGAGCCATAAGGGAGCCTAGACATCTAAAACCCCACTACCACTATCAAATTAGAGCCAGAAGGGAGACTAGACATCTACCACCCCACTACCACTGTCAGATTAGAGCCATAAGGGAGCCTAGACATCTACCACCCCACTACCACTATCAAATTAGAGCCAGAAGGGAGACAAGACATCTACCACCCCACTACCACTATCAGATTAGAGCCATAAGGGAGACCAGACATCTACCACCCCACTACCACTATACAAATAAGAGCCATAAGGGAGTCTAGACATCTACCACCCCACTACCACTATCAGATTAGAGCCATAAGGGAGACTAGACATCTACCACCCCACTACCACTATCAAATTAGAGCCATAAGGGAGACTAGACATCTACCACCCCACTACCACTATCAAATTAGAGCCATAAGGGAGACTAGACATCTACCAACCCACAATCAGATTAGAGCCATAAGGGAGACTAGACATCTACCACCCCACTATCAGATTAGAGCCATAAGGGAGACTAGACATCTACCACCCCACTACCACTATTGGATTAGAGCCATAAGGGAGACTAGACATCTACCACCCCACTACCACTATCAAATTAGAGCCATAAGGGAGACTAGACATCTACCAACCCACAATCAGATTAGAGCCATAAGGGAGACTAGACATCTACCACCCCACTATCAGATTAGAGCCATAAGGGAGACTAGACATCTACCACCCCACTACCACTATTGGATTAGAGCCATAAGGGAGACTAGACATCTACCACCCCACTACCACTATCA
Source organism: Salvelinus fontinalis (assembly GCF_029448725.1). Classification (NCBI taxonomy): domain Eukaryota; kingdom Metazoa; phylum Chordata; class Actinopteri; order Salmoniformes; family Salmonidae; genus Salvelinus; species Salvelinus fontinalis. Next base: position 479,551 of record NW_026600247.1, read on the forward strand.
AATTAGAGCCATAAGGGAGACTAGACATCTACCACCCCACTACCACTATCAAATTAGAGCCATAAGGGAGACTAGACATCTACCAACCCACAATCAGATTAGAGCCATAAGGGAGGCTAGACATCTACCACCCCACTATCAGATTAGAGCCATAAGGGAGACTAGACATCTACCACCCCACTACCACTACCAGATTAGAGCCATAAGGGAGACTAGACATCTACCACCCCACTACCACTACCAGATTAGAGCCATAAAGGAGACTAGACATCTACCACCCCACTACCACTATCAGATTAGAGCCATAAGGGAGACTAGACATATACCACCCCACTACCACTGTCAGATTAGAGCCATAAGGGAGACTAGACATCTACCACCCCACTACCACTATCAAATTAGAGCCATAAGGGAGACTAGACATCTACCACCCCACTAACACTATCAAATTAGAGCCATAAGGGAGACTAGACATCTACCACCCCACTATCAGATTAGAGCCATAAGGGAGACTAGACATCTACCACCCCACTACCACTATTGGATTAGAGCCATAAGGGAGACTAGACATCTACCACCCCACTACCACTACCAGATTAGAGCCATAAGGGAGACTAGACATCTACCACCCCACTACCACTACCAGATTAGAGCCATAAAGGAGACTAGACATCTACCACCCCACTACCACTATCAGATTAGAGCCATAAGGGAGACTAGACATATACCACCCCACTACCACTGTCAGATTAGAGCCATAAGGGAGACTAGACATCTAAAACCCCACTACCACTATCAGATTAGAGCCATAAGGGAGACTAGACATCTACCACCCCACTACCACTATCAGATTAGATCCATAAGGGAGACTAGACATCTACCACCCCACTACCACTATCATATTAGAGCCATAAGGTAGACTAGACATCTACCACCCCACTACCACTGTCAGATTAGAGCCATAAGGGAGCCTAGACATCTAAAACCCCACTACCACTATCAAATTAGAGCCAGAAGGGAGACTAGACATCTACCACCCCACTACCACTGTCAGATTAGAGCCATAAGGGAGCCTAGACATCTACCACCCCACTACCACTATCAAATTAGAGCCAGAAGGGAGACAAGACATCTACCACCCCACTACCACTATCAGATTAGAGCCATAAGGGAGACTAGACATCTACCACCCCACTACCACTATACAAATAAGAGCCATAAGGGAGTCTAGACATCTACCACCCCACTACCACTATCAGATTAGAGCCATAAGGGAGACTAGACATCTACCACCCCACTACCACTATCAAATTAGAGCCATAAGGGAGACTAGACATCTACCACCCCACTACCACTATCAAATTAGAGCCATAAGGGAGACTAGACATCTACCAACCCACAATCAGATTAGAGCCATAAGGGAGACTAGACATCTACCACCCCACTATCAGATTAGAGCCATAAGGGAGACTAGACATCTACCACCCCACTACCACTATTGGATTAGAGCCATAAGGGAGACTAGACATCTACCACCCCACTACCACTACCAGATTAGAGCCATAAGGGAGACTAGACATCTACCACCCCACTACCACTACCAGATTAGAGCCATAAGGGAGACTAGACATCTACCACCCCACTACCACTACCAGATTAGAGCCATAAAGGAGACTAGACATCTACCACCCCACTACCACTATCAGATTAGAGCCATAAGGGAGACTAGACATCTAAAACCCCACTACCACTATCAGATTAGAGCCATAAGGGAGACTAGACATCTACCACCCCACTACCACTATCAGATTAGATCCATAAGGGAGACTAGACATCTACCACCCCACTACCACTATCATATTAGAGCCATAAGGTAGACTAGACATCTACCACCCCACTACCACTGTCAGATTAGAGCCATAAGGGAGCCTAGACATCTAAAACCCCACTACCACTATCAAATTAGAGCCAGAAGGGAGACTAGACATCTACCACCCCACTACCACTGTCAGATTAGAGCCATAAGGGAGCCTAGACATCTACCACCCCACTACCACTATCAAATTAGAGCCAGAAGGGAGACAAGACATCTACCACCCCACTACCACTATCAGATTAGAGCCATAAGGGAGACTAGACATCTACCACCCCACTACCACTATACAAATAAGAGCCATAAGGGAGTCTAGACATCTACCACCCCACTACCACTATCAGATTAGAGCCATAAGGGAGACTAGACATCTACCACCCCACTACCACTATCAAATTAGAGCCATAAGGGAGACTAGACATCTACCACCCCACTACCACTATCAAATTAGAGCCATAAGGGAGACTAGACATCTACCAACCCACAATCAGATTAGAGCCATAAGGGAGACTAGACATCTACCACCCCACTATCAGATTAGAGCCATAAGGGAGACTAGACATCTACCACCCCACTACCACTATTGGATTAGAGCCATAAGGGAGACTAGACATCTACCACCCCACTACCACTACCAGATTAGAGCCATAAGGGAGACTAGACATCTACCACCCCACTACCACTATCAGATTAGAGCCATAAGGGAGACTAGACATATACCACCCCACTACCACTGTCAGATTAGAGCCATAAGGGAGACTAGACATCTACCACCCCACTACCACTATCAAATTAGAGCCATAAGGGAGACTAGACATCTACCACCCCACTACCACTATCAAATTAGAGCCATAAGGGAGACTAGACATCTACCAACCCACAATCAGATTAGAGCCATAAGGGAGACTAGACATCTACCACCCCACTATCAGATTAGAGCCATAAGGGAGACTAGACATCTACCACCCCACTACCACTATTGGATTAGAGCCATAAGGGAGACTAGACATCTACCACCCCACTACCACTACCAGATTAGAGCCATAAGGGAGACTAGACATCTACCACCCCACTACCACTACCAGATTAGAGCCATAAAGGAGACTAGACATCTACCACCCCACTACCACTATCAGATTAGAGCCATAAGGGAGACTAGACATATACCACCCCACTACCACTGTCAGATTAGAGCCATAAGGGAGACTAGACATCTAAAACCCCACTACCACTATCAGATTAGAGCCATAAGGGAGACTAGACATCTACCACCCCACTACCACTATCAGATTAGAGCCATAAGGGAGACTAGACATCTACCACCCCACTACCACTATCATATTAGAGCCATAAGGTAGACTAGACATCTACCACCCCACTACCACTGTCAGATTAGAGCCATAAGGGAGCCTAGACATCTAAAACCCCACTACCACTATCAAATTAGAGCCAGAAGGGAGACTAGACATCTACCACCCCACTACCACTGTCAGATTAGAGCCATAAGGCAGCCTAGACATCTACCACCACACTACCACTACGAGATTAGAGCCATAAGGGAGACTAGACATCTACCACCCCCCTACCACTATCAGATTAGAGCCATAAGGGAGACTAGACATCTACCACCCCACTGCCACTACGAGATTAGAGCCATAAGGGAGCCTAGACATCTACCACCCCACTACCACTATCAGATTAGAGCCATAAGGGAGACTAGACATCTACCACCCCACTACCACTATCAGATTAGAGCCATAAGGGAGACTAGACATCTACCACCCCACTACCACTGTCAGATTAGAGCCATAAGGGAGACTAGACATCTACCACCCCACTACCACTATCAAATTAGAGCCATAAGGGAGACTAGACATCTACCACCCCACTACCACTATCAAATTAGAGCCATAAGGGAGACTAGACATCTACCAACCCACAATCAGATTAGAGCCATAAGGGAGACTAGACATCTACCACCCCACTACCACTATTAGAATAGAGCCATAAGGGAGACTAGACATATACCACCCCACTACCACTGTCAGATTAGAGCCATAAGGGAGACTAGACATCTAAAACCCCACTACCACTATCAGATTAGAGCCATAAGGGAGACTAGACATCTACCACCCCACTACCACTATCAGATTAGAGCCATAAGGGAGACTAGACATCTACCACCCCACTACCACTATCATATTAGAGCCATAAGGTAGACTAGACATCTACCACCCCACTACCACTGTCAGATTAGAGCCATAAGGGAGCCTAGACATCTAAAACCCACTACCACTATCAAATTAGAGCCAGAAGGGAGACTAGACATCTACCACCCCACTACCACTGTCAGATTAGAGCCATAAGGCAGCCTAGACATCTACCACCACACTACCACTACGAGATTAGAGCCATAAGGGAGACTATACATCTACCACCCCACTACCTCTATCAGATTAGAGCCATAAGGGAGACTAGACATCTACCACCCCCCTACCACTATCAGATTAGAGCCATAAGGGAGACTAGACATCTACAACCCCACTGCCACTACGAGATTAGAGCCATAAGGGAGCGTAGACATCTACCACCCCACTACCACTATCAGATTAGAGCCATAAGGGAGACTAGACATCTACCACCCCACTACCACTATCAGATTAGAGCCATAAGGGAGACTAGACATCTACCACCCCACTACCACTGTCAGATTAGAGCCATAAGGGAGCCTAGACATCTACCACCCCACTACCACTATCAAATTAGAGCCAGAAGGGAGACAAGACATATACCACCCCACTACCACTATCAGATTAGAGCCATAAGGGAGACTAGACATATACCACCCCACTACCACTGTCAGATTAGAGCCATAAGGGAGACTAGACATCTACCACCCCACTACCACTATCAAATTAGAGCCATAAGGGAGACTAGACATCTACCACCCCACTACCACTATCAAATTAGAGCCATAAGGGAGACTAGACATCTACCAACCCACAATCAGATTAGAGCCATAAGGGAGACTAGACATCTACCACCCCACTATCAGATTAGAGCCATAAGGGAGACTAGACATCTACCACCCCACTACCACTATTGGATTAGAGCCATAAGGGAGACTAGACATCTACCACCCCACTACCACTACCAGATTAGAGCCATAAGGGAGACTAGACATCTACCACCCCACTACCACTATCAGATTAGAGCCATAAGGGAGACTAGACATATACCACCCCACTACCACTGTCAGATTAGAGCCATAAGGGAGACTAGACATCTAAAACCCCACTACCACTATCAGATTAGAGCCATAAGGGAGACTAGACATCTACCACCCCACTACCACTATCAGATTAGAGCCATAAGGGAGACTAGACATCTACCACCCCACTACCACTATCATATTAGAGCCATAAGGTAGACTAGACATCTACCACCCCACTACCACTGTCAGATTAGAGCCATAAGGGAGCCTAGACATCTAAAACCCCACTACCACTATCAAATTAGAGCCAGAAGGGAGACTCGACATCTACCACCCCACTACCACTGTCAGATTAGAGCCATAAGGGAGCCTAGACATCTACCACCACACTACCACTACGAGATTAGAGCCATAAGGGAGACTAGACATCTACCACCCCACTACCTCTATCAGATTAGAGCCATAAGGGAGACTAGACATCTACCAACCCACAATCAGATTAGAGCCATAAGGGAGACTAGACATCTACCACCCCACTATCAGATTAGAGCCATAAGGGAGACTAGACATCTACCACCCCACTACCACTATTGGATTAGAGCCATAAGGGAGACTAGACATCTACCACCCCACTACCACTATCAAATTAGAGCCATAAGGGAGACTAGACATCTACCAACCCACAATCAGATTAGAGCCATAAGGGAGACTAGACATCTACCACCCCACTATCAGATTAGAGCCATAAGGGAGACTAGACATCTACCACCCCACTACCACTATTGGATTAGAGCCATAAGGGAGACTAGACATCTACCACCCCACTACCACTATCAAATTAGAGCCATAAGGGAGACTAGACATCTACCACCCCACTACCACTATCAAATTAGAGCCATAAGGGAGACTAGACATCTACCAACCCACAATCAGATTAGAGCCATAAGGGAGGCTAGACATCTACCACCCCACTATCAGATTAGAGCCATAAGGGAGACTAGACATCTACCACCCCACTACCACTATTGGATTAGAGCCATAAGGGAGACTAGACATCTACCACCCCACTACCACTACCAGATTAGAGCCATAAGGGAGACTAGACATCTACCACCCCACTACCACTACCAGATTAGAGCCATAAAGGAGACTAGACATCTACCACCCCACTACCACTATCAGATTAGAGCCATAAGGGAGACTAGACATATACCACCCCACTACCACTGTCAGATTAGAGCCATAAGGGAGACTAGACATCTACCACCCCACTACCACTATCAAATTAGAGCCATAAGGGAGACTAGACATCTACCACCCCACTAACACTATCAAATTAGAGCCATAAGGGAGACTAGACATCTACCACCCCACTATCAGATTAGAGCCATAAGGGAGACTAGACATCTACCACCCCACTACCACTATTGGATTAGAGCCATAAGGGAGACTAGACATCTACCACCCCACTACCACTACCAGATTAGAGCCATAAGGGAGACTAGACATCTACCACCCCACTACCACTACCAGATTAGAGCCATAAAGGAGACTAGACATCTACCACCCCACTACCACTATCAGATTAGAGCCATAAGGGAGACTAGACATATACCACCCCACTACCACTGTCAGATTAGAGCCATAAGGGAGACTAGACATCTAAAACCCCACTACCACTATCAGATTAGAGCCATAAGGGAGACTAGACATCTACCACCCCACTACCACTATCAGATTAGATCCATAAGGGAGACTAGACATCTACCACCCCACTACCACTATCATATTAGAGCCATAAGGTAGACTAGACATCTACCACCCCACTACCACTGTCAGATTAGAGCCATAAGGGAGCCTAGACATCTAAAACCCCACTACCACTATCAAATTAGAGCCAGAAGGGAGACTAGACATCTACCACCCCACTACCACTGTCAGATTAGAGCCATAAGGGAGCCTAGACATCTACCACCCCACTACCACTATCAAATTAGAGCCAGAAGGGAGACAAGACATCTACCACCCCACTACCACTATCAGATTAGAGCCATAAGGGAGACTAGACATCTACCACCCCACTACCACTATACAAATAAGAGCCATAAGGGAGTCTAGACATCTACCACCCCACTACCACTATCAGATTAGAGCCATAAGGGAGACTAGACATCTACCACCCCACTACCACTATCAAATTAGAGCCATAAGGGAGACTAGACATCTACCACCCCACTACCACTATCAAATTAGAGCCATAAGGGAGACTAGACATCTACCAACCCACAATCAGATTAGAGCCATAAGGGAGACTAGACATCTACCACCCCACTATCAGATTAGAGCCATAAGGGAGACTAGACATCTACCACCCCACTACCACTATTGGATTAGAGCCATAAGGGAGACTAGACATCTACCACCCCACTACCACTACCAGATTAGAGCCATAAGGGAGACTAGACATCTACCACCCCACTACCACTACCAGATTAGAGCCATAAGGGAGACTAGACATCTACCACCCCACTACCACTACCAGATTAGAGCCATAAAGGAGACTAGACATCTACCACCCCACTACCACTATCAGATTAGAGCCATAAGGGAGACTAGACATATACCACCCCACTACCACTGTCAGATTAGAGCCATAAGGGAGACTAGACATCTAAAACCCCACTACCACTATCAGATTAGAGCCATAAGGGAGACTAGACATCTACCACCCCACTACCACTATCAGATTAGATCCATAAGGGAGACTAGACATCTACCACCCCACTACCACTATCATATTAGAGCCATAAGGTAGACTAGACATCTACCACCCCACTACCACTGTCAGATTAGAGCCATAAGGGAGCCTAGACATCTAAAACCCCACTACCACTATCAAATTAGAGCCAGAAGGGAGACTAGACATCTACCACCCCACTACCACTGTCAGATTAGAGCCATAAGGGAGCCTAGACATCTACCACCCCACTACCACTATCAAATTAGAGCCATAAGGGAGACTAGACATCTACCACCCCACTACCACTGTCAGATTAGAGCCATAAGGGAGACTAGACATCTACCACCCCACTACCACTATCAAATTAGAGCCATAAGGGAGACTAGACATCTACCACCCCACTACCACTATCAAATTAGAGCCATAAGGGAGACTAGACATCTACCAACCCACAATCAGATTAGAGCCATAAGGGAGACTAGACATCTACCACCCCACTACCACTATTAGAATAGAGCCATAAGGGAGACTAGACATATACCACCCCACTACCACTGTCAGATTAGAGCCATAAGGGAGACTAGACATCTAAAACCCCACTACCACTATCAGATTAGAGCCATAAGGGAGACTAGACATCTACCACCCCACTACCACTATCAGATTAGAGCCATAAGGGAGACTAGACATCTACCACCCCACTACCACTATCATATTAGAGCCATAAGGTAGACTAGACATCTACCACCCCACTACCACTGTCAGATTAGAGCCATAAGGGAGCCTAGACATCTAAAACCCACTACCACTATCAAATTAGAGCCAGAAGGGAGACTAGACATCTACCACCCCACTACCACTGTCAGATTAGAGCCATAAGGCAGCCTAGACATCTACCACCACACTACCACTACGAGATTAGAGCCATAAGGGAGACTATACATCTACCACCCCACTACCTCTATCAGATTAGAGCCATAAGGGAGACTAGACATCTACCACCCCCCTACCACTATCAGATTAGAGCCATAAGGGAGACTAGACATCTACAACCCCACTGCCACTACGAGATTAGAGCCATAAGGGAGCGTAGACATCTACCACCCCACTACCACTATCAGATTAGAGCCATAAGGGAGACTAGACATCTACCACCCCACTACCACTATCAGATTAGAGCCATAAGGGAGACTAGACATCTACCACCCCACTACCACTGTCAGATTAGAGCCATAAGGGAGCCTAGACATCTACCACCCCACTACCACTATCAAATTAGAGCCAGAAGGGAGACAAGACATATACCACCCCACTACCACTATCAGATTAGAGCCATAAGGGAGACTAGACATATACCACCCCACTACCACTGTCAGATTAGAGCCATAAGGGAGACTAGACATCTACCACCCCACTACCACTATCAAATTAGAGCCATAAGGGAGACTAGACATCTACCACCCCACTACCACTATCAAATTAGAGCCATAAGGGAGACTAGACATCTACCAACCCACAATCAGATTAGAGCCATAAGGGAGACTAGACATCTACCACCCCACTATCAGATTAGAGCCATAAGGGAGACTAGACATCTACCACCCCACTACCACTATTGGATTAGAGCCATAAGGGAGACTAGACATCTACCACCCCACTACCACTACCAGATTAGAGCCATAAGGGAGACTAGACATCTACCACCCCACTACCACTATCAGATTAGAGCCATAAGGGAGACTAGACATATACCACCCCACTACCACTGTCAGATTAGAGCCATAAGGGAGACTAGACATCTAAAACCCCACTACCACTATCAGATTAGAGCCATAAGGGAGACTAGACATCTACCACCCCACTACCACTATCAGATTAGAGCCATAAGGGAGACTAGACATCTACCACCCCACTACCACTATCATATTAGAGCCATAAGGTAGACTAGACATCTACCACCCCACTACCACTGTCAGATTAGAGCCATAAGGGAGCCTAGACATCTAAAACCCCACTACCACTATCAAATTAGAGCCAGAAGGGAGACTCGACATCTACCACCCCACTACCACTGTCAGATTAGAGCCATAAGGGAGCCTAGACATCTACCACCACACTACCACTACGAGATTAGAGCCATAAGGGAGACTAGACATCTACCACCCCACTACCTCTATCAGATTAGAGCCATAAGGGAGACTAGACATCTACCAACCCACAATCAGATTAGAGCCATAAGGGAGACTAGACATCTACCACCCCACTATCAGATTAGAGCCATAAGGGAGACTAGACATCTACCACCCCACTACCACTATTGGATTAGAGCCATAAGGGAGACTAGACATCTACCACCCCACTACCACTATCAAATTAGAGCCATAAGGGAGACTAGACATCTACCAACCCACAATCAGATTAGAGCCATAAGGGAGACTAGACATCTACCACCCCACTATCAGATTAGAGCCATAAGGGAGACTAGACATCTACCACCCCACTACCACTATTGGATTAGAGCCATAAGGGAGACTAGACATCTACCACCCCACTACCACTATCAAATTAGAGCCATAAGGGAGACTAGACATCTACCACCCCACTACCACTATCAAATTAGAGCCATAAGGGAGACTAGACATCTACCAACCCACAATCAGATTAGAGCCATAAGGGAGGCTAGACATCTACCACCCCACTATCAGATTAGAGCCATAAGGGAGACTAGACATCTACCACCCCACTACCACTATTGGATTAGAGCCATAAGGGAGACTAGACATCTACCACCCCACTACCACTACCAGATTAGAGCCATAAGGGAGACTAGACATCTACCACCCCACTACCACTACCAGATTAGAGCCATAAAGGAGACTAGACATCTACCACCCCACTACCACTATCAGATTAGAGCCATAAGGGAGACTAGACATATACCACCCCACTACCACTGTCAGATTAGAGCCATAAGGGAGACTAGACATCTACCACCCCACTACCACTATCAAATTAGAGCCATAAGGGAGACTAGACATCTACCACCCCACTAACACTATCAAATTAGAGCCATAAGGGAGACTAGACATCTACCACCCCACTATCAGATTAGAGCCATAAGGGAGACTAGACATCTACCACCCCACTACCACTATTGGATTAGAGCCATAAGGGAGACTAGACATCTACCACCCCACTACCACTACCAGATTAGAGCCATAAGGGAGACTAGACATCTACCACCCCACTACCACTACCAGATTAGAGCCATAAAGGAGACTAGACATCTACCACCCCACTACCACTATCAGATTAGAGCCATAAGGGAGACTAGACATATACCACCCCACTACCACTGTCAGATTAGAGCCATAAGGGAGACTAGACATCTAAAACCCCACTACCACTATCAGATTAGAGCCATAAGGGAGACTAGACATCTACCACCCCACTACCACTATCAGATTAGATCCATAAGGGAGACTAGACATCTACCACCCCACTACCACTATCATATTAGAGCCATAAGGTAGACTAGACATCTACCACCCCACTACCACTGTCAGATTAGAGCCATAAGGGAGCCTAGACATCTAAAACCCCACTACCACTATCAAATTAGAGCCAGAAGGGAGACTAGACATCTACCACCCCACTACCACTGTCAGATTAGAGCCATAAGGGAGCCTAGACATCTACCACCCCACTACCACTATCAAATTAGAGCCAGAAGGGAGACAAGACATCTACCACCCCACTACCACTATCAGATTAGAGCCATAAGGGAGACTAGACATCTACCACCCCACTACCACTATACAAATAAGAGCCATAAGGGAGTCTAGACATCTACCACCCCACTACCACTATCAGATTAGAGCCATAAGGGAGACTAGACATCTACCACCCCACTACCACTATCAAATTAGAGCCATAAGGGAGACTAGACATCTACCACCCCACTACCACTATCAAATTAGAGCCATAAGGGAGACTAGACATCTACCAACCCACAATCAGATTAGAGCCATAAGGGAGACTAGACATCTACCACCCCACTATCAGATTAGAGCCATAAGGGAGACTAGACATCTACCACCCCACTACCACTATTGGATTAGAGCCATAAGGGAGACTAGACATCTACCACCCCACTACCACTACCAGATTAGAGCCATAAGGGAGACTAGACATCTACCACCCCACTACCACTACCAGATTAGAGCCATAAGGGAGACTAGACATCTACCACCCCACTACCACTACCAGATTAGAGCCATAAAGGAGACTAGACATCTACCACCCCACTACCACTATCAGATTAGAGCCATAAGGGAGACTAGACATATACCACCCCACTACCACTGTCAGATTAGAGCCATAAGGGAGACTAGACATCTAAAACCCCACTACCACTATCAGATTAGAGCCATAAGGGAGACTAGACATCTACCACCCCACTACCACTATCAGATTAGATCCATAAGGGAGACTAGACATCTACCACCCCACTACCACTATCATATTAGAGCCATAAGGTAGACTAGACATCTACCACCCCACTACCACTGTCAGATTAGAGCCATAAGGGAGCCTAGACATCTAAAACCCCACTACCACTATCAAATTAGAGCCAGAAGGGAGACTAGACATCTACCACCCCACTACCACTGTCAGATTAGAGCCATAAGGGAGCCTAGACATCTACCACCCCACTACCACTATCAAATTAGAGCCAGAAGGGAGACAAGACATCTACCACCCCACTACCACTATCAGATTAGAGCCATAAGGGAGACTAGACATCTACCACCCCACTACCACTATACAAATAAGAGCCATAAGGGAGTCTAGACATCTACCACCCCACTACCACTATCAGATTAGAGCCATAAGGGAGACTAGACATCTACCACCCCACTACCACTATCAAATTAGAGCCATAAGGGAGACTAGACATCTACCACCCCACTACCACTATCAAATTAGAGCCATAAGGGAGACTAGACATCTACCAACCCACAATCAGATTAGAGCCATAAGGGAGACTAGACATCTACCACCCCACTATCAGATTAGAGCCATAAGGGAGACTAGACATCTACCACCCCACTACCACTATTGGATTAGAGCCATAAGGGAGACTAGACATCTACCACCCCACTACCACTACCAGATTAGAGCCATAAGGGAGACTAGACATCTACCACCCCACTACCACTATCAGATTAGAGCCATAAGGGAGACTAGACATATACCACCCCACTACCACTGTCAGATTAGAGCCATAAGGGAGACTAGACATCTACCACCCCACTACCACTATCAAATTAGAGCCATAAGGGAGACTAGACATCTACCACCCCACTACCACTATCAAATTAGAGCCATAAGGGAGACTAGACATCTACCAACCCACAATCAGATTAGAGCCATAAGGGAGACTAGACATCTACCACCCCACTATCAGATTAGAGCCATAAGGGAGACTAGACATCTACCACCCCACTACCACTATTGGATTAGAGCCATAAGGGAGACTAGACATCTACCACCCCACTACCACTACCAGATTAGAGCCATAAGGGAGACTAGACATCTACCACCCCACTACCACTACCAGATTAGAGCCATAAAGGAGACTAGACATCTACCACCCCACTACCACTATCAGATTAGAGCCATAAGGGAGACTAGACATATACCACCCCACTACCACTGTCAGATTAGAGCCATAAGGGAGACTAGACATCTAAAACCCCACTACCACTATCAGATTAGAGCCATAAGGGAGACTAGACATCTACCACCCCACTACCACTATCAGATTAGAGCCATAAGGGAGACTAGACATCTACCACCCCACTACCACTATCATATTAGAGCCATAAGGTAGACTAGACATCTACCACCCCACTACCACTGTCAGATTAGAGCCATAAGGGAGCCTAGACATCTAAAACCCCACTACCACTATCAAATTAGAGCCAGAAGGGAGACTAGACATCTACCACCCCACTACCACTGTCAGATTAGAGCCATAAGGCAGCCTAGACATCTACCACCACACTACCACTACGAGATTAGAGCCATAAGGGAGACTAGACATCTACCACCCCCCTACCACTATCAGATTAGAGCCATAAGGGAGACTAGACATCTACCACCCCACTGCCACTACGAGATTAGAGCCATAAGGGAGCCTAGACATCTACCACCCCACTACCACTATCAGATTAGAGCCATAAGGGAGACTAGACATCTACCACCCCACTACCACTATCAGATTAGAGCCATAAGGGAGACTAGACATCTACCACCCCACTACCACTGTCAGATTAGAGCCATAAGGGAGACTAGACATCTACCACCCCACTACCACTATCAAATTAGAGCCATAAGGGAGACTAGACATCTACCACCCCACTACCACTATCAAATTAGAGCCATAAGGGAGACTAGACATCTACCAACCCACAATCAGATTAGAGCCATAAGGGAGACTAGACATCTACCACCCCACTACCACTATTAGAATAGAGCCATAAGGGAGACTAGACATATACCACCCCACTACCACTGTCAGATTAGAGCCATAAGGGAGACTAGACATCTAAAACCCCACTACCACTATCAGATTAGAGCCATAAGGGAGACTAGACATCTACCACCCCACTACCACTATCAGATTAGAGCCATAAGGGAGACTAGACATCTACCACCCCACTACCACTATCATATTAGAGCCATAAGGTAGACTAGACATCTACCACCCCACTACCACTGTCAGATTAGAGCCATAAGGGAGCCTAGACATCTAAAACCCACTACCACTATCAAATTAGAGCCAGAAGGGAGACTAGACATCTACCACCCCACTACCACTGTCAGATTAGAGCCATAAGGCAGCCTAGACATCTACCACCACACTACCACTACGAGATTAGAGCCATAAGGGAGACTATACATCTACCACCCCACTACCTCTATCAGATTAGAGCCATAAGGGAGACTAGACATCTACCACCCCCCTACCACTATCAGATTAGAGCCATAAGGGAGACTAGACATCTACAACCCCACTGCCACTACGAGATTAGAGCCATAAGGGAGCGTAGACATCTACCACCCCACTACCACTATCAGATTAGAGCCATAAGGGAGACTAGACATCTACCACCCCACTACCACTATCAGATTAGAGCCATAAGGGAGACTAGACATCTACCACCCCACTACCACTGTCAGATTAGAGCCATAAGGGAGCCTAGACATCTACCACCCCACTACCACTATCAAATTAGAGCCAGAAGGGAGACAAGACATATACCACCCCACTACCACTATCAGATTAGAGCCATAAGGGAGACTAGACATATACCACCCCACTACCACTGTCAGATTAGAGCCATAAGGGAGACTAGACATCTACCACCCCACTACCACTATCAAATTAGAGCCATAAGGGAGACTAGACATCTACCACCCCACTACCACTATCAAATTAGAGCCATAAGGGAGACTAGACATCTACCAACCCACAATCAGATTAGAGCCATAAGGGAGACTAGACATCTACCACCCCACTATCAGATTAGAGCCATAAGGGAGACTAGACATCTACCACCCCACTACCACTATTGGATTAGAGCCATAAGGGAGACTAGACATCTACCACCCCACTACCACTACCAGATTAGAGCCATAAGGGAGACTAGACATCTACCACCCCACTACCACTATCAGATTAGAGCCATAAGGGAGACTAGACATATACCACCCCACTACCACTGTCAGATTAGAGCCATAAGGGAGACTAGACATCTAAAACCCCACTACCACTATCAGATTAGAGCCATAAGGGAGACTAGACATCTACCACCCCACTACCACTATCAGATTAGAGCCATAAGGGAGACTAGACATCTACCACCCCACTACCACTATCATATTAGAGCCATAAGGTAGACTAGACATCTACCACCCCACTACCACTGTCAGATTAGAGCCATAAGGGAGCCTAGACATCTAAAACCCCACTACCACTATCAAATTAGAGCCAGAAGGGAGACTCGACATCTACCACCCCACTACCACTGTCAGATTAGAGCCATAAGGGAGCCTAGACATCTACCACCACACTACCACTACGAGATTAGAGCCATAAGGGAGACTATACATCTACCACCCCACTACCTCTATCAGATTAGAGCCATAAGGGAGACTAGACATCTACCACCCCCCTACCACTATCAGATTAGAGCCATAAGGGAGACTAGACATCTACCACCCCACTGCCACTACGAGATTAGAGCCATAAGGGAGCCTAGACATCTACCACCCCACTACCACTATCAGATTAGAGCCATAAGGGAGACTAGACATCTACCACCCCACTACCACTATCAGATTAGAGCCATAAGGGAGACTAGACATCTACCACCCCACTACCACTGTCAGATTAGAGCCATAAGGGAGCCTAGACATCTACCACCCCACTACCACTATCAAATTAGAGCCAGAAGGGAGACAAGACATCTACCACCCCACTACCACTATCAGATTAGAGCCATAAGGGAGACTAGACATCTACCACCCCCCTACCACTATCAGATTAGAGCCATAAGGGAGACTAGACATCTACCACCCCACTGCCACTACGAGATTAGAGCCATAAGGGAGCCTAGACATCTACCACCCCACTACCACTATCAGATTAGAGCCATAAGGGAGACTAGACATCTACCACCCCACTACCACTATCAGATTAGAGCCATAAGGGAGACTAGACATCTACCACCCCACTACCACTGTCAGATTAGAGCCATAAGGCAGCCTAGACATCTACCACCACACTACCACTACGAGATTAGAGCCATAAGGGAGACTATACATCTACCACCCCACTACCTCTATCAGATTAGAGCCATAAGGGAGACTAGACATCTACCACCCCCCTACCACTATCAGATTAGAGCCATAAGGGAGACTAGACATCTACCACCCCACTGCCACTACGAGATTAGAGCCATAAGGGAGCCTAGACATCTACCACCCCACTACCACTATCAGATTAGAGCCATAAGGGAGACTAGACATCTACCACCCCACTACCACTATCAGATTAGAGCCATAAGGGAGACTAGACATCTACTACCCCACTACCACTGTCAGATTAGAGCCATAAGGGAGACTAGACATCTACCACCCCACTACCACTATCAAATTAGAGCCATAAGGGAGACTAGACATCTACCACCCCACTACCACTATCAAATTAGAGCCATAAGGGAGACTAGACATCTACCAACCCACAATCAGATTAGAGCCATAAGGGAGACTAGACATCTACCACCCCACTACCACTATTAGAATAGAGCCATAAGGGAGACTAGACATATACCACCCCACTACCACTGTCAGATTAGAGCCATAAGGGAGACTAGACATCTAAAACCCCACTACCACTATCAGATTAGAGCCATAAGGGAGACTAGACATCTACCACCCCACTACCACTATCAGATTAGAGCCATAAGGGAGACTAGACATCTACCACCCCACTACCACTATCATATTAGAGCCATAAGGTAGACTAGACATCTACCACCCCACTACCACTGTCAGATTAGAGCCATAAGGGAGCCTAGACATCTAAAACCCACTACCACTATCAAATTAGAGCCAGAAGGGAGACTATACATCTACCACCCCACTACCTCTATCAGATTAGAGCCATAAGGGAGACTAGACATCTACCACCCCCCTACCACTATCAGATTAGAGCCATAAGGGAGACTAGACATCTACAACCCCACTGCCACTACGAGATTAGAGCCATAAGGGAGCGTAGACATCTACCACCCCACTACCACTATCAGATTAGAGCCATAAGGGAGACTAGACATCTACCACCCCACTACCACTATCAGATTAGAGCCATAAGGGAGACTAGACATCTACCACCCCACTACCACTGTCAGATTAGAGCCATAAGGGAGCCTAGACATCTACCACCCCACTACCACTATCAAATTAGAGCCAGAAGGGAGACAAGACATATACCACCCCACTACCACTATCAGATTAGAGCCATAAGGGAGACTAGACATATACCACCCCACTACCACTGTCAGATTAGAGCCATAAGGGAGACTAGACATCTACCACCCCACTACCACTATCAAATTAGAGCCATAAGGGAGACTAGACATCTACCACCCCACTACCACTATCAAATTAGAGCCATAAGGGAGACTAGACATCTACCAACCCACAATCAGATTAGAGCCATAAGGGAGACTAGACATCTACCACCCCACTATCAGATTAGAGCCATAAGGGAAACTAGACATCTACCACCCCACTACCACTATTGGATTAGAGCCATAAGGGAGACTAGACATCTACCACCCCACTACCACTACCAGATTAGAGCCATAAGGGAGACTAGACATCTACCACCCCACTACCACTATCAGATTAGAGCCATAAGGGAGACTAGACATATACCACCCCACTACCACTGTCAGATTAGAGCCATAAGGGAGACTAGACATCTAAAACCCCACTACCACTATCAGATTAGAGCCATAAGGGAGACTAGACATCTACCACCCCACTACCACTATCAGATTAGAGCCATAAGGGAGACTAGACATCTACCACCCCACTACCACTATCATATTAGAGCCATAAGGTAGACTAGACATCTACCACCCCACTACCACTGTCAGATTAGAGCCATAAGGGAGCCTAGACATCTAAAACCCCACTACCACTATCAAATTAGAGCCAGAAGGGAGACTCGACATCTACCACCCCACTACCACTGTCAGATTAGAGCCATAAGGGAGCCTAGACATCTACCACCACACTACCACTACGAGATTAGAGCCATAAGGGAGACTATACATCTACCACCCCACTACCTCTATCAGATTAGAGCCATAAGGGAGACTAGACATCTACCACCCCCCTACCACTATCAGATTAGAGCCATAAGGGAGACTAGACATCTACCACCCCACTGCCACTACGAGATTAGAGCCATAAGGGAGCCTAGACATCTACCACCCCACTACCACTATCAGATTAGAGCCATAAGGGAGACTAGACATCTACCACCCCACTACCACTATCAGATTAGAGCCATAAGGGAGACTAGACATCTACCACCCCACTACCACTGTCAGATTAGAGCCATAAGGGAGCCTAGACATCTACCACCCCACTACCACTATCAAATTAGAGCCAGAAGGGAGACAAGACATCTACCACCCCACTACCACTATCAGATTAGAGCCATAAGGGAGACTAGACATCTACCACCCCACTACCACTATACAAATAAGAGCCATAAGGGAGTCTAGACATCTACCACCCCACTACCACTATCAGATTAGAGCCATAAGGGAGACTAGACATCTACCACCCCACTACCACTATCAAATTAGAGCCATAAGGGAGACTAGACATCTACCACCCCACTACCACTATCAAATTAGAGCCATAAGGGAGACTAGACATCTACCAACCCACAATCAGATTAGAGCCATAAGGGAGACTAGACATCTACCACCCCACTATCAGATTAGAGCCATAAGGGAGACTAGACATCTACCACCCCACTACCACTATTGGATTAGAGCCATAAGGGAGACTAGACATCTACCACCCCACTACCACTACCAGATTAGAGCCATAAGGGAGACTAGACATCTACCACCCCACTACCACTGTCAGATTAGAGCCATAAGGGAGACTAGACATATACCACCCCACTACCACTGTCAGATTAGAGCCATAAGGGAGACTAGACATCTACCACCCCACTACCACTGTCAGATTAGAGCCATAAGGGAGCCTAGACATCTACCACCCCACTACCACTATCAAATTAGAGCCAGAAGGGAGACAAGACATATACCACCCCACTACCACTATCAGATTAGAGCCATAAGGGAGACTAGACATATACCACCCCACTACCACTGTCAAATTAGAGCCATAAGGGAGACTAGACATCTACCACCCCACTACCACTATCAAATTAGAGCCATAAGGGAGACTAGACATCTACCACCCCACTACCACTATCAAATTAGAGCCATAAGGGAGACTAGACATCTACCAACCCACAATCAGATTAGAGCCATAAGGGAGACTAGACATCTACCACCCCACTATCAGATTAGAGCCATAAGGGAGACTAGACATCTACCACCCCACTACCACTATTGGATTAGAGCCATAAGGGAGACTAGACATCTACCACCCCACTACCACTACCAGATTAGAGCCATAAGGGAGACTAGACATCTACCACCCCACTACCACTACCAGATTAGAGCCATAAAGGAGACTAGACATCTACCACCCCACTACCACTATCAGATTAGAGCCATACGGGAGACTAGACATATACCACCCCACTACCACTGTCAGATTAGAGCCATAAGGGAGACTAGACATCTACCACCCCACTACCACTATCAGATTAGAGCCATAAGGGAGACTAGACATCTACCACCCCACTACCACTATCAGATTAGAGCCATAAGGGAGACTAGACATCTACCACCCCACTACAACTATCAAATTAGAGCCATAAGGGAGACTAGACATCTACCACCCCACTACCACTATCAAATTAGAGCCATAAGGGAGACTAGACATCTACCAACCCACAATCAGATTAGAGCCATAAGGGAGACTAGACATCTACCACCCCACTATCAGATTAGAGCCATAAGGGAGACTAGACATCTACCACCCCACTACCACTACCAGATTAGAGCCATAAGGGAGACTAGACATCTACCACCCCACTACCACTATCAGATTAGAGCCATAAGGGAGACTAGACATATACCACCCCACTACCACTGTCAGATTAGAGCCATAAGGGAGACTAGACATCTACCACCCCACTACCACTGTCAGATTAGAGCCATAAGGGAGCCTAGACATCTACCACCCCACTACCACTATCAAATTAGAGCCAGAAGGGAGACAAGACATATACCACCCCACTACCACTATCAGATTAGAGCCATAAGGGAGACTAGACATATACCACCCCACTACCACTGTCAGATTAGAGCCATAAGGGAGACTAGACATCTACCACCCCACTACCACTATCAAATTAGAGCCATGAGGGAGACTAGACATCTACCACCCCACTACCACTATCAAATTAGAGCCATAAGGGAGACTAGACATCTACCAACCCACAATCAGATTAGAGCCATAAGGGAGACTAGACATCTACCACCCCACTATCAGATTAGAGCCATAAGGGAGACTAGACATCTACCACCCCACTACCACTATTGGATTAGAGCCATAAGGGAGACTAGACATCTACCACCCCACTACCACTACCAGATTAGAGCCATAAGGGAGACTAGACATCTACCACCCCACTACCACTACCAGATTAGAGCCATAAAGGAGACTAGACATCTACCACCCCACTACCACTATCAGATTAGAGCCATAAGGGAGACTAGACATATACCACCCCACTACCACTGTCAGATTAGAGCCATAAGGGAGTCTAGACATCTAAAACCCCACTACCACTATCAGATTAGAGCCATAAGGGAGACTAGACATCTACCACCCCACTACCACTATCAGATTAGAGCCATAAGGGAGACTAGACATCTACCACCCCACTACCACTATCATATTAGAGCCATAAGGTAGACTAGACATCTACCACCCCACTATCACTGTCAGATTAGAGCCATAAGGGAGCCTAGACATCTAAAACCCCACTACCACTATCAAATTAGAGCCAGAAGGGAGACTCGACATCTACCACCCCACTACCACTGTCAGATTAGAGCCATAAGGGAGCCTAGACATCTACCACCACACTACCACTACGAGATTAGAGCCATAAGGGAGACTAGACATCTACCACCCCACTACCTCTATCAGATTAGAGCCATAAGGGAGACTAGACATCTACCACCCCCCTACCACTATCAGATTAGAGCCATAAGGGAGACTAGACATCTACCACCCCACTGCCACTACGAGATTAGAGCCATAAGGGAGCCTAGACATCTACCACCCCACTACCACTATCAGATTAGAGCCATAAGGGAGACTAGACATCTACCACCCCACTACCACTATCAGATTAGAGCCATAAGGGAGACTAGACATCTACCACCCCACTACCACTGTCAGATTAGAGCCATAAGGGAGCCTAGACATCTACCACCCCACTACCACTATCAAATTAGAGCCAGAAGGGAGACAAGACATCTACCACCCCACTACCACTATCAGATTAGAGCCATAAGGGAGACTAGACATCTACCACCCCACTACCACTATACAAATAAGAGCCATAAGGGAGTCTAGACATCTACCACCCCACTACCACTATCAGATTAGAGCCATAAGGGAGACTAGACATCTACCACCCCACTACCACTATCAAATTAGAGCCATAAGGGAGACTAGACATCTACCACCCCACTACCACTATCAAATTAGAGCCATAAGGGAGACTAGACATCTACCAACCCACAATCAGATTAGAGCCATAAGGGAGACTAGACATCTACCACCCCACTATCAGATTAGAGCCATAAGGGAGACTAGACATCTACCACCCCACTACCACTATTGGATTAGAGCCATAAGGGAGACTAGACATCTACCACCCCACTACCACTACCAGATTAGAGCCATAAGGGAGACTAGACATCTACCACCCCACTACCACTATCAGATTAGAGCCATAAGGGAGACTAGACATATACCACCCCACTACCACTGTCAGATTAGAGCCATAAGGGAGACTAGACATCTACCACCCCACTACCACTATCAAATTAGAGCCATAAGGGAGACTAGACATCTACCACCCCACTACCACTATCAAATTAGAGCCATAAGGGAGACTAGACATCTACCAACCCACAATCAGATTAGAGCCATAAGGGAGACTAGACATCTACCACCCCACTATCAGATTTTAGCCATAAGGGAGACTAGACATCTACCACCCCACTACCACTATTGGATTAGAGCCATAAGGGAGACTAGACATCTACCACCCCACTACCACTACCAGATTAGAGCCATAAGGGAGACTAGACATCTACCACCCCACTACCACTACCAGATTAGAGCCATAAAGGAGACTAGACATCTACCACCCCACTACCACTATCAGATTAGAGCCATAAGGGAGACTAGACATATACCACCCCACTACCACTGTCAGATTAGAGCCATAAGGGAGACTAGACATCTAAAACCCCACTACCACTATCAGATTAGAGCCATAAGGGAGACTAGACATCTACCACCCCACTACCACTATCAGATTAGAGCCATAAGGGAGACTAGACATCTACCACCCCACTACCACTATCATATTAGAGCCATAAGGTAGACTAGACATCTACCACCCCACTACCACTGTCAGATTAGAGCCATAAGGGAGCCTAGACATCTAAAACCCCACTACCACTATCAAATTAGAGCCAGAAGGGAGACTAGACATCTACCACCCCACTACCACTGTCAGATTAGAGCCATAAGGCAGCCTAGACATCTACCACCACACTACCACTACGAGATTAGAGCCATAAGGGAGACTATACATCTACCACCCCACTACCTCTATCAGATTAGAGCCATAAGGGAGACTAGACATCTACCACCCCCCTACCACTATCAGATTAGAGCCATAAGGGAGACTAGACATCTACCACCCCACTGCCACTACGAGATTAGAGCCATAAGGGAGCCTAGACATCTACCACCCCACTACCACTATCAGATTAGAGCCATAAGGGAGACTAGACATCTACCACCCCACTACCACTATCAGATTAGAGCCATAAGGGAGACTAGACATCTACCACCCCACTACCACTGTCAGATTAGAGCCATAAGGGAGCCTAGACATCTACCACCCCACTACCACTATCAAATTAGAGCCAGAAGGGAGACAAGACATCTACCACCCCACTACCACTATCAGATTAGAGCCATAAGGGAGACTAGACATCTACCACCCCACTACCACTATACAAATAAGAGCCATAAGGGAGTCTAGACATCTACCACCCCACTACCACATAACATCCGGTTTGGAGCGAGCGGTCGCATTTGCATTCGCTCTGCAGGTAGTATAACTTTTCATTACATTTCATTATAGTACAACGGTTTAATTTGTCTAACCTTAGCAATTTCTTCTTAGCTAGCTACATAGCCGTCTGTGTATCAAAGATAATTGCGTAATTATCGTATTTCGTCGTCTATCGTAGTCCACACTGCTATCTGCCCAGCAGCTAGCAAACGTCCACCGTCTACCGAATAGTAGTATAACTTTTCATTACATTTCATTATAGTACAACGGTCTGATTTTCATTTTCATTACAGTACAACGGTTTGATTTGTTTGATCTTAGCTAGCTACATAGCCGTCTTTGTATCAAACATAATTGTGTAGTTATTGAGGTTCGCTAGCCAGCTATTTTCGTCCTAACGTAACGCAACGTAGCCAACACTGCTAGCTAGCCAGCTTGCCACCGAATAGCAGCATTGTAGAAACGAGTGCATTACAACGGAACGACTTGATTAGTGTAGTGTGAGCTGGCTACACAGTTGTCTTTGCTATCTTTGATTTGTTTGATCTTAGCTAGCTACTTAGCTGGCTACATAGCCATCTTTGTATCAAAGATAATTGTGTAGTTATCGAGGTTCGCTGAGGTTCGCTAGCCAGGTATTCTCGTCCTAACGTAACGTAACGTAGTCAACCCTGCTAGCTAGCCAGCTAGCCACCGATTAGCAGCACTGTAGAAACGATTACATTACAACGGAACGACTTGATTTGTGTAGTGTTAGCTAGCTACATAGTTTTCTTTGCTATCTTTGTATCTAAGATAATTGTGTAGCTTTGAGTAATTATCGGTTAGCTAGCCAGCTATTTTCGCCTGCCGCGCTGCCGTCCTCCTACCTAGCCAACACTGCTAGCTAACACTGCTAGCTAGCCAACTTCTACCGAATAGCAGCACTGTAGAAACTTACATTACAACGGAACGACTTGATTAGCGTAGTGTTAGCTAGTTGTCTTTGCTGTCCTTGTATCCATGATAATTGTGTAGTTTAGAGAAATTTAGAGAAATTGTCGAGGTTACCTAGCCAGCTTCACTTTCAACAACGCAGCCACTGCTAGCCCGGCTACTTCACCAGCCAGCAGTACTATATCATTTTAGTCAATAAGATCTTTTATTTTATTTTAGTTTTGCAACGTAAGCTTAACTTTCTGAACATTCGAGACGTGTAGCCCACTTGTCATTCTAATCTCCTTTGCATTAGCGTAGCCTCTTCTGTAGCCTGTCAACTATGTGTCTGTCTATCCCTGTTCTCTCCTCTCTGCACAGACCATACAAACGCTTCACACCGCGTGGCCGCGCCCACCCTAACCTGGTGGTCCCAGCCCGCACGACCCACGTGGAGTTCCAGGTCTCCGGTAGCCTCTGGAACTGCCGATCTGCGGCCAACAAGGCAGAGCTCATCTCAGCCTATGCGTCCCTCCAGTCCCTCGACTTCTTGGGACTGACGGAAACATGGCTCACCACAGATAACACTGCTACTCCTACTGCTCTCTCTTCGTCTGCCCACGTGTTCTCGCACACCCCGAGAGCTTCTGGTCAGCGGGGTGGTGGCACCGGGATCCTCATCTCTCCCAAGTGGTCATTCTCTCTTTCTCCCCTTACCCATCTGTCTATCGCCTCCTTTGAATTCCATGCTGTCACAGTTACCAGCCCTTTCAAGCTTAACATCCTTATCATTTATCGCCCTCCAGGTTCCCTTGGAGAGTTCATCAATGAGCTTGATGCCTTGATAAGCTCCTTTCCTGAGGACGGCTCACCTCTCACAGTTCTGGGTGACTTTAACCTCCCCATGTCTACCTTTGACTCATTCCTCTCTGCCTCCTTCTTTCCACTCCTCTCCTCTTTTGACCTCACCCTCTCACCTTCCCCCCCTACTCACAAGGCAGGCAATACGCTTGACCTCATCTTTACTAGATGCTGTTCTTCCACTAACCTCATTGCAACTCCCCTCCAAGTCTCCGACCACTACCTTGTATCCTTTTCCCTCTCGCTCTCATCCAACACTTCCCACACTGCCCCTACTCGGATGGTATCGCGCCGTCCCAACCTTCGCTCTCTCTCCCCCGCTACTCTCTCCTCTTCCATCCTATCATCTCCTCCCTCTGCCCAAACCTTCTCCAACCTATCTCCTGATTCTGCCTCCTCAACCCTCCTCTCCTCCCTTTCTGCATCCTTTGACTCTCTATGTCCCCTATCCTCCAGGCCGGCTCGGTCCTCCCCTCCCGCTCCGTGGCTCGACGACTCATTGCGAGCTCACAGAACAGGGCTCCGGGCAGCCGAGCGGAAATGGAGGAAAACTCGCCTCCCTGCGGACCTGGCATCCTTTCACTCCCTCCTCTCTACATTTTCCTCTTCTGTCTCTGCTGCTAAAGCCACTTTCTACCACTCTAAATTCCAAGCATCTGCCTCTAACCCTAGGAAGCTCTTTGCCACCTTCTCCTCCCTCCTGAATCTTTCTCCC
Source organism: Salvelinus fontinalis (assembly GCF_029448725.1). Taxonomy (NCBI): domain Eukaryota; kingdom Metazoa; phylum Chordata; class Actinopteri; order Salmoniformes; family Salmonidae; genus Salvelinus; species Salvelinus fontinalis. The sequence goes on from NW_026600247.1 coordinate 505,998, forward strand.
CCTCCCCCCCCTCCTCCCTCTCTGCAGACGACTTCGTCAACCATTTTGAAAAGAAGGTCGACGACATCCGATCCTCGTTTGCTAAGTCAAACGACACCGCTGGTTCTGCTCACACTGCCCTACCCTGTGCTTTGACCTCTTTCTCCCCTCTCTCTCCAGATGAAATCTCGCGTCTTGTGACGGCCGGCCGCCCAACAACCTGCCCGCTTGACCCTATCCCCTCCTCTCTTCTCCAGACCATTTCCGGAGACCTTCTCCCTTACCTCACCTCGCTCATCAACTCATCCTTGACCGCTGGCTACGTCCCTTCCATCTTCAAGAGAGCGAGAGTTGCACCCCTTCTGAAAAAACCTACACTCGATCCCTCCGATGTCAACAACTACAGACCAGTATCCCTTCTTTCTTTTCTCTCCAAAACTCTTGAACGTGCCGTCCTTGGCCAGCTCTCCTGCTATCTCTCTCAGAATGACCTTCTTGATCCAAATCAGTCAGGTTTCAAGACTAGTCACTCAACTGAGACTGCTCTTCTCTGTATCACGGAGGCGCTCCGCACTGCTAAAGCTAACTCTCTCTCCTCTGCTCTCATCCTTCTAGACCTATCGGCTGCCTTCGATACTGTGAACCATCAGATCCTCCTCTCCACCCTCTCCGAGTTGGGCATCTCCGGCGCGGCCCACGCTTGGATTGCGTCCTACCTGACAGGTCGCTCCTACCAGGTGGCGTGGCGAGAATCTGTCTCCTCACCACGCGCTCTCACCACTGGTGTCCCCCAGGGCTCTGTTCTAGGCCCTCTCCTATTCTCGCTATACACCAAGTCACTTGGCTCTGTCATAACCTCACATGGTCTCTCCTATCATTGCTATGCAGACGACACACAATTAATCTTCTCCTTTCCCCCTTCTGATGACCAGGTGGCGAATCGCATCTCTGCATGTCTGGCAGACATATCAGTGTGGATGACGGATCACCACCTCAAGCTGAACCTCGGCAAGACGGAGCTGCTCTTCCTCCCGGGGAAGGACTGCCCGTTCCATGATCTCGCCATCACGGTTGACAACTCCATTGTGTCCTCCTCCCAGAGCGCTAAGAACCTTGGCGTGATCCTGGACAACACCCTGTCGTTCTCAACTAACATCAAGGCGGTGGCCCGTTCCTGTAGGTTCATGCTCTACAACATCCGCAGAGTACGACCCTGCCTCACACAGGAAGCGGCGCAGGTCCTAATCCAGGCACTTGTCATCTCCCGTCTGGATTACTGCAACTCGCTGTTGGCTGGGCTCCCTGCCTGTGCCATTAAACCCCTTCAACTCATCCAGAACGCCGCAGCCCGTCTGGTGTTCAACCTTCCCAAGTTCTCTCACGTCACCCCGCTCCTCCGCTCTCTCCACTGGCTTCCAGTTGAAGCTCGCATCCGCTACAAGACCATGGTGCTTGCCTACGGAGCTGTGAGGGGAACGGCACCTCAGTACCTTCAGGCTCTGATCCGGCCCTACACCCAAACAAGGGCACTGCGTTCATCCACCTCTGGCCTGCTCGCCTCCCTACCACTGAGGAAGTACAGTTCCCGCTCAGCCCAGTCAAAACTGTTCGCTGCTCTGGCCCCCCAATGGTGGAACAAACTCCCTCACGACGCCAGGACAGCGGAGTCAATCACCACCTTCCGGAGACACCTGAAACCCCACCTCTTCAAGGAATACCTAGGATAAAGCAATCCTTCTGCCCCCCCCCCCCTTAAAAGATTTAGATGCACTATTGTAAAGTGGCTGTTCCACTGGATGTCATAAGGTGAATGCACCAATTTGTAAGTCGCTCTGGATAAGAGCGTCTGCTAAATGACTTAAATGTAAATGTAAAATGTACCACTATCAGATTAGAGCCATAAAGGAGACTAGACATCTACCACCCCACTACCACTATCAAATTAGAGCCATAAGGGAGACTAGACATCTACCACCCCACTACCACTATCAAATTAGAGCCATAAGGGAGACTAGACATCTACCAACCCACAATCAGATTAGAGCCATAAGGGAGACTAGACATCTACCACCCCACTATCAGATTAGAGCCATAAGGGAGACTAGACATCTACCACCCCACTACCACTATCAGATTAGAGCCATAAGGGAGACCAGACATCTACCACCCCACTACCACTGTCAGATTAGAGCCATAAGGGAGACTAGACATCTAAAACCCCACTACCACTATCAGATTAGAGCCATAAGGGAGACTAGACATCTACCACCCCACTACCACTATACAAATAAGAGCCAGAAGGGAGTCTAGACATCTGCCACCCCACTACCACTATCAGATTAGAGCCGTAAGGGAGACTAGACATCTACCACCCCACTACCACTATCAAATTAGAGCCATAGGGGAGACTAGTCATCTACCACCCCACTACCACTACCAGATTAGAGCCATAAGGGAGACTAGACATCTATCACCCCACTACCACTATCAAATTAGATCCATAAGGAGACAAGACATCTACCAACCCACAATCAGATTAGAGCCATAAGGGAGACTAGACATCTACCACCCCACTATCAGATTAGAGCCATAAGGGAGACTAGACATCTACCACCCCACTACCACTATCAGATTAGAGCCATAAGGGAGTCTAGACATCTACCACCCCACTACCACTATCAGATTAGATCCACAAGGGAGACTAGACATCTACCACCCCACTACCACTATCAGATTAGAGCCATACAGGAGACTAGACATCTCCCACCCCACTACCACTACCAGATTAGAGCCATAAGGGAGACTAGACATCTACCACACCACTACCACTACCAGATTAGAGCCATAAGGGAGACTAGACATCTACCAGCCCACTATCAGATTAGAGCCATAAGGGAGACTAGACATCTACCACCCCACTACCACTACCAGATTAGAGCCATAAGGGAGACTAGACATCTACCACCCCACTATCAGATTAGAGCCATAAGGGAGACTAGACATCTACCACCCCACTACCATTGTCAGATTAGAGCCATAAGGGAGACTAGAACTCTAAAACCCCACTACCACTATCAGATTAGAGCCATAAGGGAGACTAGACATCTACCACCCCACTACCACTATCAGATTAGAGCCATAAGGGAGACTAGACATATACCACCCCACTACCACTATCAAATTAGAGCCAGAAGGGAGACTAGACATCTACCAACTCCACTACCACTATCAGATTAGAGCCATAAGGGAGACTAGACATCTACCACCCCACTACCACTATACAAATAAGAGCCAGAAGGGAGTCTAGACATCTACCACCCCACTACCACTATCAGATTAGAGCCGTAAGGGAGACTAGACATCTACCACCCCACTACCACTATCAAATTAGAGCCATAGGGGAGACTAGTCATCTACCACCCCACTACCACATTAGAGCCATAAGGGAAACTAGACATCTACCACCCCACTACCACTATCAAATTAGAGCCATAAGGGAGACTAGACATCTACCAACCCACAATCAGATTAGAGCCATAAGGGAGACTAGACATCTACCACCCCACTATCAGATTAGAGCCATAAGGGAGACTAGACATCTACCACCCCACTACCACTATCACATTAGAGCCATAAGGGAGACTAGACATCTACCACCCCACTACCACTATCAGATTAGAGCCATAAGGGAGTCTAGACATCTACCACCCCACTACCACTATCAGATTAGATCCACAAGGGAGACTAGACATCTACCACCCCACTACCACTATCAGATTAGAGCCATAAAGGAGACTAGACATCTACCACCCCACTACCACTACCAGATTAGAGCCATAAGGGAGACTAGACATCTACCACCCCACTACCACTACCAGATTAGAGCCATAAGGGAGACTAGACATCTACCAGCCCACTATCAGATTAGAGCCATAAGGGAGACTAGACATCTACCACCCCACTACCACTACCAGATTAGAGCCATAAGGGAGACTAGACATCTACCACCCCACTATCAGATTAGAGCCATAAGGGAGACTAGACATCTACCACCCCACTACCACTATCAGATTAGAGCCATAAGGGAGACTAGACATCTACCACCCCAATACCACTATCAAATTAGAGCCAGAAGGGAGACTAGACATCTACCAACTCCACTACCACTATCAGATTAGAGCCATAAGGGAGACTAGACATCTACCACCCCACTACCACTATACAAATAAGAGCCAGAAGGGAGTCTAGACATCTACCACCCCACTACCACTATCAGATTAGAGCCGTAAGGGAGACTAGACATCTACCACCCCACTACCACTATCACATTAGAGCCATAAGGGAGACTAGACATCTACCACCCCACTACCACTATCAGATTAGAGCCATAAGGGAGTCTAGACATCTACCACCCCACTACCACTATCAGATTAGATCCACAAGGGAGACTAGACATCTACCACCCCACTACCACTATCAGATTAGAGCCATAAAGGAGACTAGACATCTACCACCCCACTACCACTACCAGATTAGAGCCATAAGGGAGACTAGACATCTACCACCCCACTACCACTACCAGATTAGAGCCATAAGGGAGACTAGACATCTACCAGCCCACTATCAGATTAGAGCCATAAGGGAGACTAGACATCTACCACCCCACTACCACTACCAGATTAGAGCCATAAGGGAGACTAGACATCTACCACCCCACTATCAGATTAGAGCCATAAGGGAGACTAGACATCTACCACCCCACTACCACTATCAGATTAGAGCCATAAGGGAGACTAGACATCTACCACCCCACTACCACTATCAAATTAGAGCCAGAAGGGAGACTAGACATCTACCAACTCCACTACCACTATCAGATTAGAGCCATAAGGGAGACTAGACATCTACCACCCCACTACCACTATACAAATAAGAGCCAGAAGGGAGTCTAGACATCTACCACCCCACTACCACTATCAGATTAGAGCCGTAAGGGAGACTAGACATCTACCACCCCACTACCACTATCAAATTAGAGCCATAGGGGAGACTAGTCATCTACCACCCCACTACCACTACCAGATTAGAGCCATAAGGGAAACTAGACATCTACCACCCCACTACCACTATCAAATTAGAGCCATAAGGGAGACTAGACATCTACCAACCCACAATCAGATTAGAGCCATAAGGGAGACTAGACATCTACCACCCCACTATCAGATTAGAGCCATAAGGGAGACTAGACATCTACCACCCCACTACCACTATCACATTAGAGCCATAAGGGAGACTAGACATCTACCACCCCACTACCACTATCAGATTAGAGCCATAAGGGAGTCTAGACATCTACCACCCCACTACGCACTATCAGAATAGATCCACAAGGGAGACTAGACATCTACCACCCCACTACCACTATCAGATTAGAGCAATAAAGGAGACTAGACATCTACCACCCCACTACCACTACCAGATTAGAGCCATAAGGGAGTCTAGACATCTACCACCCCACTACCACTACCAGATTAGAGCCATAAGGGAGACTAGACATCTACCAGCCCACTATCAGATTAGAGCCATAAGGGAGACTAGACATCTACTACCCCACTACCACTACCAGATTAGAGCCATAAGGGAGACTAGACATCTACCACCCCACTATCAGATTAGAGCCATAAGGGAGACTAGACATCTACCACCCCACTACCACTATCAGATTAGAGCCATAAGGGAGACTAGACATCTACCACCCCACTACCACTATCAAATTAGAGCCAGAAGGGAGACTAGACATCTACCAACTCCACTACCACTATCAGATTAGAGCCATAAGGGAGACTAGACATCTACCTACCCACTACCACTATACAAATAAGAGCCAGAAGGGAGTCTAGACATCTACCAACCCACAATCAGATTAGAGCCATAAGGGAGACTAGACATCTACCACCCCACTATCAGATTAGAGCCATAAGGGAGACTAGACATCTACCACCCCACTACCACTATACAAATAAGAGCCAGAAGGGAGTCTAGACATCTACCACCCCACTACCACTATCAGATTAGAGCCGTAAGGGAGACTAGACATCTACCACCCCACTACCACTATCAAATTAGAGCCATAGGGGAGACTAGTCATCTACCACCCCACTACCACTACCAGATTAGAGCCATAAGGGAAACTAGACATCTACCACCCCACTACCACTATCAAATTAGAGCCATAAGGGAGACTAGACATCTACCAACCCACAATCAGATTAGAGCCATAAGGGAGACTAGACATCTACCACCCCACTATCACATTAGAGCCATAAGGGAGACTAGACATCTACCACCCCACTACCACTATCAGATTAGAGCCATAAGGGAGTCTAGACATCTACCACCCCACTACGCACTATCAGAATAGATCCACAAGGGAGACTAGACATCTACCACCCCACTACCACTATCAGATTAGAGCAATAAAGGAGACTAGACATCTACCACCCCACTACCACTACCAGATTAGAGCCATAAGGGAGACTAGACATCTACCACCCCACTACCACTACCAGATTAGAGCCATAAGGGAGACTAGACATCTACCAGCCCACTATCAGATTAGAGCCATAAGGGAGACTAGACATCTACTACCCCACTACCACTACCAGATTAGAGCCATAAGGGAGACTAGACATCTACCACCCCACTATCAGATTAGAGCCATAAGGGAGACTAGACATCTACCACCCCACTACCACTATCAGATTAGAGCCATAAGGGAGACTAGACATCTACCACCCCACTACCACTATCAAATTAGAGCCAGAAGGGAGACTAGACATCTACCAACTCCACTACCACTATCAGATTAGAGCCATAAGGGAGACTAGACATCTACCTACCCACTACCACTATACAAATAAGAGCCAGAAGGGAGTCTAGACATCTACCACCCCACTACCACTATCAGATTAGAGCCGTAAGGGAGACTAGACATCTACCACCCCACTACCACTATCACATTAGAGCCATAGGGGAGACTAGTCATCTACCACCCCACTACCACTACCAGATTAGAGCCATAAGGGAGACTAGACATCTTCCACCCCACTACCACTATCAGATTAGAGCCACAAGGGAGACTAGACATCTACCAACCCACAATCAGATTAGAGCCATAAGGGAGACTAGACATCTACCACCACACTACCACTATCAGATTAGAGCCATAAGGGAGACTAGACATCTTCCACCCCACTACCACTATCAGATTAGAGCCACAAGGGAGACTAGACATCTACCACCCCACTACCACTATCACATTAGAGCCATAAGGGAGACTAGACATCTACCACCCCACTACCACTATCAGATTAGAGCCATAAGGGAGTCTAGACATCTACCACCCAACTACCACTATCAGATTAGATCCACAAGGGAGACTAGACATCTACCACCCCACTACCACTATCAGATTAGAGCCATAAAGGAGACTAGACATCTACCACCCCACTACCACTACCAGATTAGAGCCATAAGGGAGACTAGACATCTACCACCCCACTACCACTACCAGATTAGAGCCATAAGGGAGACTAGACATCTACCAGCCCACTATCAGATTAGAGCCATAAGGGAGACTAGACATCTACCACCCCACTACCACTACCAGATTAGAGCCATAAGGGAGACTAGACATCTACCACCCCACTATCAGATTAGAGCCATAAGGGAGCCTAGACATCTACCACCCCACTACCACTACCAGATATGAGCCGTAAGGGAGACTAGACATCTACCACCCCACTATCAGATTAGAGCTATTAGGGAGACTAGACATCTACCACCCCACTACCACTATCAGATTAGAGCCATAAGGGAGACTAGACATCTACCACCCCACTACCACTATCAAATTAGAGCCAGAAGGGAGACAAGACATCTACCACCCCACTACCACTATCAGATTAGAGCCATAAGGGAGACTAGACATCTACCACCCCACTACAACTATACAAATAAGAGCCATAAGGGAGTCTAGACATCTACCACCCCACTACCACTATCAGATTAGAGCCATAAGGGAGACTAGACATCTAAAACCCCACTACCACTATCAGATTAGAACCATAAGGGAGACTAGACATCTACCACCCCTTTACCACTATCAGATTAGAGCCATTAGGGAGACTAGACATCTACCACCCCACTACCACTATCAGATTAGAGCCATAAGGGATACTAGACATCTACCACCCCACTATCAGATTAGAGCCATAAGGGAGACTAGACATCTAACCCCACTACCACTATCAGATTAGAGCCATAAGGGAGACTAGACATCTAAAACCCCACTACCACTATCAGATTAGAGCCATAAGGGAGACTAGACATCTACCACCCCTTTACCACTATCAGATTAGAGCCATTAGGGAGACTAGACATCTACCACCCCACTACCACTATCAGATTAGAGCCATAAGGGAGACTAGACATCTACCAGCCCACTATCAGATTAGAGCCATAAGGGAGACTAGACATCTAACCCCACTACCACTACCAGATTAGAGCCAGAAGGGAGACTAGACCTCTACCATCCCACTATCAGATTAGAGCCATAAGGGAGACTAGACATCTACCACCCCACTACCACTGTCAGATTAGAGCCATAAGGGAGACTAGACATCTAAAACCCCACTACCACTATCAGATTAGAGCCATAAGGGAGACTAGACATCTACCACCCCACTACCACTATCAGATTAGAGCCATAAGGGAGACTAGACATCTACCACCACCCTACCACTATCAAATTAGAGCCAGAAGGGAGACTAGACATCTACCACCCCACTACCACTATCAGATTAGAGCCATAAGGGAGACTAGACATCTACCACCCCAGTACCACTATACAAATAAGAGCCAGAAGTGAGTCTAGACATCTACCACCCCACTACCACTATCAGATTAGAGCCGTAAGGGAGACTAGACATCTACCACCCCACTACCACTATCAAATTAGAGCCATAGGGGAGACTAGTCATCTACCACCCCACTACCACTACCAGATTAGAGCCATAAGGGAGACTAGACATCTACCACCCCACTACCACTATCAAATTAGAGCCATAAGGGAGACTAGACATCTACCAACCCACAATCAGATTAGAGCCATAAGGGAGACTAGACATCTACCACCCCACTATCAGATTAGAGCCATAAGGGAGACTAGACATCTACCACCCCACTACCACTACCAGATTAGAGCCATAAGGGAGACTAGACATCTACCACCCCACTACCACTATCAAATTAGAGCCATAAGGGAGACTAGACATCTACCAACCCACAATCAGATTAGAGCCATAAGGGAGACTAGACAACTACCACCCCACTACCAATATCAGATTAGAGCCATAAAGGAGACTAGACATCTACCACCCCACTACCACTATCAGATTAGAGCCATAAGGGAGACTAGACATCTACCACCCCACTACCACTACCAGATTAGAGCCATAAGGGAGACTAGACATCTACCACCCCACTATCAGATTAGAGCCATAAGGGAGACTAGACATCTACCACCCGACTACCACTTCCAGATAAGAGCCGTAAGGGAGACTAGACATCTACCACCCCACTATCAGATTAGAGCTATTAGGGAGACTAGACATCTACCACCCCACTACCACTATCAGATTAGAGCCATAAGGGAGACTAGACATCTAAAACCCCACTACCACTATCAGATTAGAGCCATAAGGGAGACTAGACATCTACCACCCCACTACCACTATACAAATAAGAGCCAGAAGGGAGTCTAGACATCTACCACCCCACTACCACTATCAGATTAGAGCCATAAGGGAGACTAGACATCTACCACCCCACTACCACTATCAAATTAGAGCCATAAGGGAGACTAGACATCTACCACCCCACTATCAGATTAGAGCCATAAGGGAGACTAGACATCTACCACCCCACTATCAGATTAGAGCAATAAGGGAGACTAGACATCTACCACCCAACTACCACTACCAGATAAGAGCCGTAAGGGAGACTAGACATCTACCACCCCAATATCAGATTAGAGCTATTAGGGAGACTAGACATCTACCACCCCACTACCACTATCAGATTAGAGCCATAAGGGAGACTAGACATCTAAAACCCCACTACCACTATCAGATTAGAGCCTTAAGGGAGACTAGACATCTACCACCCCACTACCACTATACAAATAAGAGCCAGAAGGGAGTCTAGACATCTACCACCCCACTACCACTATCAGATTAGAGCCATAAGGGAGACTAGACATCTACCACCCCACTACCACTATCAAATTAGAGCCATAAGGGAGACTAGACATCTACCACCCCACTATCAGATTAGAGCCATAAGGGAGACTAGACATCTACCACCCCACTACCACTACCAGATAAGAGCCGTAAGGGAGACTAGACATCTACCACCCCACTATCAGATTAGAGCTGTTAGGGAGACTAGACATCTACCACCCCACTACCACTATCAGATTAGAGCCATAAGGGAGACTAGACATCTAAAACCCCACTACCACTATCAGATTAGAGCCATAAGGGAGACTAGACATCTACCACCCCACTATCAGATTAGAGCCATAAGGGAGACTAGACATCTACCACCCCACTATCAGATTAGAGCCATAAGGGAGACTAGACATCTACCACCCCACTACCACTACCAGATAAGAGCCGTAAGGGAGACTAGACATCTACCACCCCACTATCAGATTAGAGCTATTAGGGAGACTAGACATCTACCACCCCAGTACCACTATCAGATTAGAGCCATAAGGGAGACTAGACATCTAAAACCCCACTACCACTATCAGATTAGAGCCATAAGGGAGACTAGACATCTACCACCCCACTACCACTATCAGATTAGAGCCATAAGGGAGACTAGACATCTACCACCCCACTACCACTATACAAATAAGAGCCAGAAGGGAGTCTAGACATCTACCACCCCACTACCACTTTCAGATTAGAGCCATAAGGGAGACTAGACATCTACCACCCCACTACCACTATCAAATTAGAGCCATAAGGGAGACTAGACATCTACCACCCCACTATCAGATTAGAGCCATAAGGGAGACTAGACATCTACCACCCCACTACCACTACCAGATAAGAGCCGTAAGGGAGACTAGACATCTACCACCCCACTATCAGATTAGAGCTATTAGGGAGACTAGACATCTACCAACCCACTACCACTATCAGATTAGAGCCATAAGGGAGACTAGACATCTAAAACCCCACTACCACTATCAGATTAGAGCCATAAGGGAGACTAGACATCTACCACCCCACTACCACTATCAGATTAGAGCCATAAGGGAGACTAGACATCTACCACCCCACTACCACTATCAAATTAGAGCCTGAAGGGAGACTAGACATCTACCACCCCACTACCACTATCAGATTAGAGCCATAAGGGAGACTAGACATCTACCACCCCACTACCACTATACAAATAAGAGCCAGAAGGGAGTCTAGACATCTACCACCCCACTACCACTATCAGATTAGAGCCATAAGGGAGACTAGACATCTACCACCCCACTACCACTATCAAATTAGAGCCATAAGGGAGACTAGACATCTACCAACCCACAATCAGATTAGAGCCATAAGGGAGACTAGACATCTACCAGCCCACTATCAGATTAGAGCCATAAGGGAGACTAGACATCTAACCCCACTACCACTACCAGATTAGAGCCAGAAGGGAGACTAGACCTCTACCATCCCACTATCAGATTAGAGCCATAAGGGAGACTAGACATCTACCACCCCACTACCACTGTTAGATTAGAGCCATAAGGGAGACTAGACATCTAAAACCCCACTACCACTATCAGATTAGAGCCATAAGGGAGACTAGACATCTACCACCCCACTACCACTATCAGATTAGAGCCATAAGGGAGACTAGACATCTACCACCCCACTAACACTATCAAATTAGAGCCAGAAGGGAGACTAGACATCTACCACCCCACTAACACTATCAGATTAGAGCCATAAGGGAGACTAGACATCTACCACCCCACTACCACTATACAAATAAGAGCCAGAAGGGAGTCTAGACATCTACCACCCCACTACCACTATCAGATTAGAGCCATAAGGGAGACTAGACATCTACCACCCCACTACCACTATCAAATTAGAGCCATAAGGGAGACTAGACATCTACCAACCCACAATCAGATTAGAGCCATAAGGGAGACTAGACATCTACCAGCCCACTATCAGATTAGAGCCATAAGGGAGACTAGACGTCTAACCCCACTACCACTACCAGATTAGAGCCAGAAGGGAGACTAGACCTCTACCATCCCACTATCAGATTAGAGCCATAAGGGAGACTAGACATCTACCACCCCACTACCACTGTTAGATTAGAGCCATAAGGGAGACTAGACATCTAAAACCCCACTACCACTATCAGATTAGAGCCATAAGGGAGACTAGACATCTACCACCCCACTACCACAATCAGATTAGAGCCATAAGGGAGACTAGACATCTACCACCCCACTACCACTATCAAATTAGAGCCAGAAGGGAGACTAGACATCTACCACCCCACTACCACTATCAGATTAGAGCAATAAGGGAGACTAGACATCTACCACCCCAGTACCACTATACAAATAAGAGCCAGAAGTGAGTCTAGACATCTACCACCCCACTACCACTATCAGATTAGAGCCGTAAGGGAGACTAGACATCTACCACCCCACTACCACTATCAAATTAGAGCCATAGGGGAGACTAGTCATCTACCACCCCACTACCACTATCAAAATAGAGCCGTAAGGGAGACTAGACATCTGCCAACCCACAATCAGATTAGAGCCATAAGGGAGACTAGACATCTACCACCCCACTATCAGATTAGAGCCATAAGGGAGACTAGACATCTACCACCCCACTACCACTACCAGATTAGAGCCATAAGGGAGACTAGACATCTACCACCCCACTACCACTATCAAATTAGAACCATAAGGGAGACTAGACATCTACCAACCCACAATCAGATTAGAGCCATAAGGGAGACTAGACATCTACCACCCCACTACCACTATCATATTAGAGCCATAAAGGAGACTAGACATCTACCACCCCACTACCACTATCAGATTAGAGCCATAAGGGAGACAAGACATCTACCACCCCACTACCACTACCAGATTAGAGCCATAAGGGAGACTAGACATCTACCAGCCCACTATCAGATTAGAGCCATAAGGGAGACTACACATCTACCACCCCACTACCACTACCAGATTAGAGCCATAAGGGAGACTAGACATCTACCAACCCACTATCAGATTAGAGCCATAAGGGAGACTAGACATCTACCACCCCACTACCACTACCAGATAAGAGCCGTAAGGGAGACTAGACATCTACCACCCCACTATCAGATTAGAGCTATTAGGGAGACTAGACATCTACCACCCCACTACCACTATCACATTAGAGCCATAAGGGAGACTAGACATCTACCACCCCACTACCACTGTCAGATTAGAGCCATAAGGGAGCCTAGACATCTACCACCCCACTACCACTATCAAATTAGAGCCAGAAGGGAGACAAGACATCTACCACCCCACTACCACTATCAGATTAGAGCCATAAGGGAGACTAGACATCTACCACCCCACTACAACTATACAAATAAGAGCCATAAGGGAGTCTAGACATCTACCACCCCACTACCACTACCAGATTAGAGCCGTAAGGGAGACTAGACATCTACCAGCCCACTATCAGATTAGAGCCATAAGGGAGACTAGACATCTACCACCCCACTACCACTACCAGATTAGAGCCATAAGGGAGACTAGACATCTACCAGCCCACTATCAGATTAGAGCCATAAGGGAGACTAGACATCTAACCCCACTACCACTACCAGATTAGAGCCAGAAGGGAGACTAGACCTCTACCATCCCACTATCAGATTAGAGCCATAAGGGAGACTAGACATCTACCACCCCACTACCACTGTTAGATTAGAGCCATAAGGGAGACTAGACATCTAAAACCCCACTACCACTATCAGATTAGAGCCATAAGGGAGACTAGACATCTACCACCCCACTACCACTATCAGATTAGAGCCATAAGGGAGACTAGACATCTACCACCCCACTAACACTATCAAATTAGAGCCAGAAGGGAGACTAGACATCTACCACCCCACTAACACTATCAGATTAGAGCCATAAGGGAGACTAGACATCTACCACCCCACTACCACTATACAAATAAGAGCCAGAAGGGAGTCTAGACATCTACCACCCCACTACCACTATCAGATTAGAGCCATAAGGGAGACTAGACATCTACCACCCCACTACCACTATCAAATTAGAGCCATAAGGGAGACTAGACATCTACCAACCCACAATCAGATTAGAGCCATAAGGGAGACTAGACATCTACCAGCCCACTATCAGATTAGAGCCATAAGGGAGACTAGACGTCTAACCCCACTACCACTACCAGATTAGAGCCAGAAGGGAGACTAGACCTCTACCATCCCACTATCAGATTAGAGCCATAAGGGAGACTAGACATCTACCACCCCACTACCACTGTTAGATTAGAGCCATAAGGGAGACTAGACATCTAAAACCCCACTACCACTATCAGATTAGAGCCATAAGGGAGACTAGACATCTACCACCCCACTACCACAATCAGATTAGAGCCATAAGGGAGACTAGACATCTACCACCCCACTACCACTATCAAATTAGAGCCAGAAGGGAGACTAGACATCTACCACCCCACTACCACTATCAGATTAGAGCAATAAGGGAGACTAGACATCTACCACCCCAGTACCACTATACAAATAAGAGCCAGAAGTGAGTCTAGACATCTACCACCCCACTACCACTATCAGATTAGAGCCGTAAGGGAGACTAGACATCTACCACCCCACTACCACTATCAAATTAGAGCCATAGGGGAGACTAGTCATCTACCACCCCACTACCACTATCAAAATAGAGCCGTAAGGGAGACTAGACATCTGCCAACCCACAATCAGATTAGAGCCATAAGGGAGACTAGACATCTACCACCCCACTATCAGATTAGAGCCATAAGGGAGACTAGACATCTACCACCCCACTACCACTACCAGATTAGAGCCATAAGGGAGACTAGACATCTACCACCCCACTACCACTATCAAATTAGAACCATAAGGGAGACTAGACATCTACCAACCCACAATCAGATTAGAGCCATAAGGGAGACTAGACATCTACCACCCCACTACCACTATCATATTAGAGCCATAAAGGAGACTAGACATCTACCACCCCACTACCACTATCAGATTAGAGCCATAAGGGAGACAAGACATCTACCACCCCACTACCACTACCAGATTAGAGCCATAAGGGAGACTAGACATCTACCAGCCCACTATCAGATTAGAGCCATAAGGGAGACTACACATCTACCACCCCACTACCACTACCAGATTAGAGCCATAAGGGAGACTAGACATCTACCAACCCACTATCAGATTAGAGCCATAAGGGAGACTAGACATCTACCACCCCACTACCACTACCAGATAAGAGCCGTAAGGGAGACTAGACATCTACCACCCCACTATCAGATTAGAGCTATTAGGGAGACTAGACATCTACCACCCCACTACCACTATCACATTAGAGCCATAAGGGAGACTAGACATCTACCACCCCACTACCACTGTCAGATTAGAGCCATAAGGGAGCCTAGACATCTACCACCCCACTACCACTATCAAATTAGAGCCAGAAGGGAGACAAGACATCTACCACCCCACTACCACTATCAGATTAGAGCCATAAGGGAGACTAGACATCTACCACCCCACTACAACTATACAAATAAGAGCCATAAGGGAGTCTAGACATCTACCACCCCACTACCACTATCAGATTAGAGCCATAAGGGAGACTAGACATCTAAAACCCCACTACCACTATCAGATTAGAGCCATAAGGGAGACTAGACATCTACCACCCCTTTACCACTATCAGATTAGAGCCATTAGGGAGACTAGACATCTACCACCCCACTACCACTATCAGATTAGAGCCATAAGGGAGACTAGACATCTACCATCCCACTATCAGATTAGAGCCATAAGGGAGACTAGACATCTACCACCCCACTACCACTGTCAGATTAGAGCCATAAGGGAGACTAGACATCTAAAACCCCACTACCACTATCAGATTAGAGCCATAAGGGAGACTAGACATCTACCACCCCACTACCACTATCAGATTAGAGCCATAAGGGAGACTAGACATCTACCACCCCACTACCACCATCAAATTAGAGCCAGAAGGGAGACTAGACATCTACCACCCCACTACCACTATCAGATTAGAGCCATAAGGGAGACTAGACATCTACCACCCCAGTACCACTATACAAATAAGAGCCAGAAGTGAGTCTAGACATCTACCACCCCACTACCACTATCAGATTAGAGCCGTAAGGGAGACTAGACATCTACCACCCCACTACCACTATCAAATTAGAGCCATAGGGGAGACTAGTCATCTACCACCCCACTACCACTACCAGATTAGAGCCATAAGGGAGACTAGACATCTACCACCCCACTACCACTATCAAATTAGAGCCATAAGGGAGACTAGACATCTACCAACCCACAATCAGATTAGAGCCATAAGGGAGACTAGACATCTACCACCCCACTATCAGATTAGAGCCATAAGGGAGACTAGACATCTACCACCCCACTACCACTACCAGATTAGAGCCATAAGGGAGACTAGACATCTACCACCCCACTACCACTATCAAATTAGAGCCATAAGGGAGACTAGACATCTACCATCCACAATCAGATTAGAGCCATAAGGGAGACTAGACATGTACCACCCCACTACCACTATCAGATTAGAGCCATAAAGGAGACTAGACATCTACCACCCCACTACCACTATCAGATTAGAGCCATAAGGGAGACTAGACATCTACCACCCCACTACCACTACCAGATTAGAGCCATAAGGGAGACTAGACATCTACCACCCCACTATCAGATTAGAGCCATAAGGGAGACTAGACATCTACCACCCCACTACCACTACCAGATAAGAGCCGTAAGGGAGACTAGACATCTACCACCCCGCTATCAGATTAGAGCGATTAGGGAGACTAGACATCTACCACCCCACTACCACTATCAGATTAGAGCCATAAGGGAGACTAGACATCTAAAACCCCACTACCGCTATCAGATTAGAGCCATAAGGGAGACTAGACATCTACCACCCCACTACCACTATCAGATTAGAGCCATAAGGGAGACTAGACATCTACCACCCCACTACCACTATACAAATAAGAGCCAGAAGGGAGTCTAGACATCTACCACCCCACTACCACTATCAGATTAGAGCCATAAGGGAGACTAGACATCTACCACCCCACTACCACTATCAAATTAGAACCATAAGGGAGACTAGACATCTACCACCCCACTATCAGATTAGAGCCATAAGGGAGACTAGACATCTACCACCCCACTACCACTACCAGATAAGAGGCGTAAGGGAGACTAGACATCTACCACCCCACTATCAGATTAGAGCTATTAGGGAGACTAGACATCTACCACCCCACTACCACTATCAGATTAGAGCCATAAGGGAGACTAGACATCTAAAACCCCACTACCACTATCAGATTAGAGCCATAAGGGAGACTAGACATCTACCACCCCACTACCACTATCAGATTAGAGCCATAAGGGAGACTAGACATCTACCACCCCACTACCACTATACAAATAAGAGCCAGAAGGGAGTCTAGACATCTACCACCCCACTACCACTATCAGATTAGAGCCATAAGGGAGACTAGACATCTACCACCCCACTACCACTATCAAATTAGAGCCATAAGGGAGACTAGACATCTACCACCCCACTATCAGATTAGAGCCATAAGGGAGACTAGACATCTACCACCCCACTACCACTACCAGATAAGAGCCGTAAGGGAGACTAGACATCTACCACCCCACTATCAGATTAGAGCTATTAGGGAGACTAGACATCTACCACCCCACTACCACTATCAGATTAGAGCCATAAGGGAGACTAGACATCTAAAACCCCACTACCACTATCAGATTAGAGCAATAAGGGAGACTAGACATCTACCACCCCACTATCAGATTAGAGCCATAAGGGAGACTAGACATCTACCACCCCACTATCAGATTAGAGCCATAAGGGAGACTAGACATCTACCACCCCACTACCACTACCAGATAAGAGCCGTAAGGGAGACTAGACATCTACCACCCCACTATCAGATTAGAGCTATTAGGGAGACTAGACATCTACCACCCCACTACCACTATCAGATTAGAGCCATAAGGGAGACTAGACATCTAAAACCCCACTACCACTATCAGATTAGAGCCATAAGGGAGACTAGACATCTACCACCCCACTACCACTATCAGATTAGAGCCATAAGGGAGACTAGACATCTACCACCCCACTACCACTATACAAATAAGAGCCAGAAGGGAGTCTAGACATCTACCACCCCACTACCACTATCAGATTAGAGCCATAAGGGAGACTAGACATCTACCACCCCACTACCACTATCAAATTAGAGCCATAAGGGAGACTAGACATCTACCACCCCACTATCAGATTAGAGCCATAAGGGAGACTAGACATCTACCACCCCACTACCACTACCAGATAAGAGCCGTAAGGGAGACTAGACATCTACCACCCCACTATCAGATTAGAGCTATTAGGGAGACTAGACATCTACCACCCCACTACCACTATCAGATTAGAGCCATAAGGGAGACAAGACATCTAAAACCCCACTACCACTATCAGATTAGAGCCATAAGGGAGACTAGACATCTACCACCCCACTACCACTATCAGATTAGAGCCATAAGGGAGACTAGACATCTACCACCCCACTACCACTATCAAATTAGAGCCAGAAGGGAGACTAGACATCTACCACCCCACTACCACTATCAGATTAGAGCCATAAGGGAGACTAGACATCTACCACCCCACTACCACTATACAAATAAGAGCCAGAAGGGAGTCTAGACATCTACCACCCCACTACCACTATCAGATTAGAGCCATAAGGGAGACTAGACATCTACCACCCCACTACCACTATCAAATTAGAGCCATAAGGGAGACAAGACATCTACCAACCCACAATCAGATTAGAGCCATAAGGGAGACTAGACATCTACCAGCCCACTATCAGATTAGAGCCATAAGGGAGACTAGACATCTAACCCCACTACCACTACCAGATTAGAGCCAGAAGGGAGACTAGACCTCTACCATCCCACTATCAGATTAGAGCCATAAGGGAGACTAGACATCTACCACCCCACTACCAGATTAGAGCCATAAGGGAGACTAGACATCTAAAACCCCACTACCACTATCAGATAAGAGCCATAAGGGAGACTAGACATCTACCACCCCACTACCACAATCAGATTAGAGCCATAAGGGAGACTAGACATCTACCACCCCAGTACCACTATACAAATAAGAGCCAGAAGTGAGTCTAGACATCTACCACCCCACTACCACTATCAGATTAGAGCCGTAAGGGAGACTAGACATCTACCACCCCACTACCACTATCAAATTAGAGCCATAGGGGAGACTAGTCATCTACCACCCCACTACCACTACCAGATTAGAGCCATAAGGGAGACTAGACATCTACCAACCCACAATCAGATTAGAGCCATGAGGGAGACTAGACATCTACCAACCCACAATCAGATTAGAGCCATGAGGGAGACTAGACATCTACCACCCCACTATCAGATTAGAGCCATAAGGGAGACTAGACATCTACCACCCCACTACCACTACCAGATTAGAGCCATAAGGGAGACTAGACATCTACCACCCCACTACCACTATCAAATTAGAACCATAAGGGAGACTAGACATCTACCAACCCACAATCAGATTAGAGCCATAAGGGAGACTAGACATCTACCACCCCACTACCACTATCATATTAGAGCCATAAAGGAGACTAGACATCTACCACCCCACTACCACTATCAGATTAGAGCCATAAGGGAGACTAGACATCTACCACCCCACTACCACTACCAGATTAGAGCCATAAGGGAGACTAGACATCTACCAGCCCACTATCAGATTAGAGCCATAAGGGAGACTAGACATCTACCACCCCACTACCACTACCAGATAAGAGCCGTAAGGGAGACTAGACATCTACCACCCCACTATCAGATTAGAGCTATTAGGGAGACTAGACATCTACCACCCCACTACCACTATCAGATTAGAGCCATAAGGGAGACTAGACATCTAAAACCCCACTACCACTATCAAATTAGAGCCAGAAGGGAGACTAGACATCTACCACCCCACTACCACTATCAGATTAGAACCATAAGGGAGACTAGACATCTACCACCCCACTACCACTATCAAATTAGAGCCAGAAGGGAGACTAGACATCTACCACCCCACTACCACTATCAGATTAGAGCCATAAGGGAGACTAGACATCTACCACCCCACTACCACTATCAAATTAGAGCCATAGGGGAGACTAGTCATCTACCACCCCACTACCACTATCAAATTAGAGCCATAAGGGAGACTAGACATCTACCACCCCACTATCAGATTAGAGCCATAAGGGAGACTAGACATCTACCACCCCACTACCACTATCAGATTAGAGCCATAAGGGAGACTAGACATCTACCACCCCACTACCACTATCACATTAGAGCCATAAGGGAGACTAGACATCTACCACCCCACTACCACTATCAGATTAGAGCCATAAGGGAGTCTAGACATCTACCACCCCACTACCACTATCAGATTAGATCCACAAGGGAGACTAGACATCTACCACCCCACTACCACTATCAGATTAGAGCCATAAAGGAGACTAGACATCTACCACCCCACTACCACTACCAGATTAGAGCCATAAGGGAGACTAGACATCTACCACCCCACTACCACTATCACATTAGAGCCATAAGGGAGACTAGACATCTACCACCCCACTACCACTATCAGATTAGAGCCATAAGGGAGTCTAGACATCTACCACCCCACTACCACTATCAGTTTAGATCCACAAGGGAGACTATACATCTACCACCCCACTACCACTATCAGATTAGAGCCATAAAGGAGACTAGACATCTACCACCCCACTACCACTACCAGATTAGAGCCATAAGGGAGACTAGACATCTACCACCCCACTACCACTACCAGATTAGAGCCATAAGGGAGACTAGACATCTACCAGCCCACTATCAGATTAGAGCCATAAGGGATTCTAGACATCTATTACCCCACTACCACTACCAGATTAGAGCCATAAGGGAGACTAGACATCTACCACCCCACTATCAGATTAGAGCCATAAGGGAGACTAGACATCTACCACCCCACTACAACTACTAGATAAGAGCCGTAAGGGAGACTAGACATCTACCACCCCACTATCAGATTAGAGCTATTAGGGAGACTAGACATCTACCACCCCACTACCACTATCAGATTAGAGCCATAAGGGAGACTAGACATCTACCACCCCACTACCACTGTCAGATTAGAGCCATAAGGGAGCCTAGAGATCTACCACCCCACTACCACTATCAAATTAGAGCCAGAAGGGAGACAAGACATCTACCACCCCACTACCACTATCAGATTAGAGCCATAAGGGAGACTAGACATCTACCACCCCACTACAACTATACAAATAAGAGCCATAAGGGAGTCTAGACATCTACCACCCCACTACCACTATCAGATTAGAGCCATAAGGGAGACTAGACATCTACCACCCCACTACAACTATACAAATAAGAGCCATAAGGGAGTCTAGACATCTACCACCCCACTACCACTATCAGATTAGAGCCATAAGGGAGACTAGACATCTACCACCCCACTACAGCTATACAAATAAGAGCCATAAGGGAGTCTAGACATCTGCCACCCCACTACCACTATCAGATTAGAGCCATAAGGGAGACTAGTCATCTACCACCCCACTACCACTACCAGATTATAGCCATAAGGGAGACTAGACATCTACCACCCCACTACCACTACCAGATTAGAGCCATAAGGGAGACTAGACATCTACAACCCCACTATCAGATTAGAGCTATTAGGGAGACTAGACATCTACCACCCCACTACCACTATCAAATTAGAGCCATAAGGGAGCCTAGACATCTACCACCGCACTACGACTATCAAATTAGAGCCATAAGGGAGACTAGACATCTACCACCGCACTACGACTATCAGATTAGAGCCATAAGGGAGACTAGACATCTACCACCCCACTATCAGATTAGAGCCATAAGGGAGACTAGACATCTACCACCCCACTACCACTATCAAATTAGAGCAATAAGGGAGACTAGACATCTACCACCCCAATACCATTATCAAATTAGAGCCATAAGGGAGACTAGACATCTACCACCCTACTACCACTATCAGATTAGATCCACAAGGGAGACTCGACATCTACCACCCCACTACCACTATCAGATTAGAGCCATAAGGGAGCCTAGACATCTACCACCCCACTACCACTACCAGATTAGAGCCGTAAGGGAGACTAGACATCTACCAGCCCACTATCAGATTAGAGCCATAAGGGAGACTAGACATCTACCACCCCACTACCACTACCAGATTAGAGCCATAAGGGAGACTAGACATCTACCACCCCACTACCACTACCAGATTAGAGAAATAAGGGAGACTAGACATCTACCACCCCACTATCAGATTAGAGCTATTAGGGAGACTAGACATCTACCACCCCACTACCACTATCAGATTAGAGCCATAAGGGATACTAGACATCTACCACCCCACTACCACTGTCAGATTAGAGCCATAAGGGAGCCTAGACATCTACCACCCCACAACCACTATCAAATTAGAGCCAGAAGGGAGACAAGACATCTACCACCCCACTACCACCATCAGATTAGAGCCATAAGAGAGACTAGACATCTACCACCCCACTACAACTATACAAATAAGAGCCATAAGGGAGTCTAGACATCTACCACCCCACTACCACTATCAGATTAGAGCCATAACGGAGACTAGTCATCTACCACCCCACTACCACTACCAGATTAGAGCCATAAGGGAGACTAGACATCTACCACGCCACTACCACTATCAAATTAGAGCCATAAGGGAGACTAGACATCTACCAACCCACAATCAGATTAGAGCCATAAGGGAGACTAGACATCTACCACCCCACTATCAGATTAGAGCCATAAGGGAGACTAGACATCTACCACCCCACTATCACTATCAGATTAGAGCCATAAGGGAGACTAGACATCTACCACCGCACTACCACTATCAGATTAGAGCCATAAGGGAGACTAGACATCTACCACTACCACTATCAAATTAGAGCAAAAAGGGAGACTAGAAATCTATCACCCCAATACCACTATCAAATTAGAGCCATAAGGGAGACTAGACATCTACCACCCCACTACCACTATCAGATTAGATCCACAAGGGAGACTCGACATCTACCACCCCACTACCACTATCAGATTATAGCCATAAGAGAGACTAGACATCTACCACCCCACTACCACTATCAAATTAGAGCAATAAGGGAGACCAGACATCTACCACCCCAATACCACTATCAAATTAGAGCCATAAGGGAGACTAGTCATCTACCACCCCACTACCGCTACCAGATTAGAGCCATAAGGGAGACTAGACATCTACCACGCCACTACCACTATCAAATTAGAGCCATAAGGGAGACTAGACATCTACCAACCCACAATCAGAATTAGAGCCATAAGGGAGACAAGACATCTACCACCCCACTATCAGATTAGAGCCATACGGGAGACTAGACATCTACCACCGCACTACCACTATCAGATTAGAGCCATAAGGGAGACTAGACATCTAACACCCCACTATCAGATTAGAGCCAGAAGGGAGAATAGACATCTACCACCGCACTACCACTATCAGATTAGAGCCATAAGGGAGACTAGACATCTACCACCCCACTATCAGATTAGAGCCATAAGGGAGACTAGACATCTACCACCCCACTACCACTATCAAATTAGAGCAATAAGGGAGACTAGACATCTACCACCCCAATACCACTATCAGATTAGAGCCATAAGGGAGACTAGACATCTACCACCCCACTACCACTGTCAGATTAGAGCCATAAGGGAGCCTAGACATCTACCACCCCACTACCACTATCAAATTAGAGCCAGAAGGGAGACAAGACATCTACCACCCCACTACCACTATCAGATTAGAGACATAAGAGAGACTAGACATCTACCACCCCACTACAACTATACAAATAAGAGCCATAAGGGAGTCTAGACATCTACCACCCCACTACCACTATCAGATTAGAGCCATAAGGGAGACTAGACATCTACCACCGCACTACCACTATCAGATTAGAGCCATAAGGGAGACTAGACATCTACCACTACCACTATCAAATTAGAGCAAAAAGGGAGACTAGACATCTATCACCCCAATACCACTATCAAATTAGAGCCATAAGGGAGACTAGTCATCTACCACCCCACTACCGCTACCAGATTAGAGCCATAAGGGAGACTAGACATCTACCACGCCACTACCACTATCAAATTAGAGCCATAAGGGAGACTAGACATCTACCAACCCACAATCAGAATTAGAGCCATAAGGGAGACAAGACATCTACCACCCCACTATCAGATTAGAGCCATACGGGAGACTAGACATCTACCACCGCACTACCACTATCAGATTAGAGCCATAAGGGAGACTAGACATCTACCACCCCACTATCAGATTAGAGCCATAAGGGAGAATAGACATCTACCACCGCACTACCACTATCAGATTAGAGCCATAAGGGAGACTAGACATCTACCACCCCACTATCAGATTAGAGCCATAAGGGAGACTAGACATCTACCACCCCACTACCACTATCAAATTAGAGCAATAAGGGAGTCTAGACATCTACCACCCCACTACCACTATCAGATTAGAGCCATAAGGGAGACTAGTCATCTACCACCCCACTACCACTACCAGATTAGAGCCATAAGGGAGACTAGACATCTACCACGCCACTACCACTATCAAATTAGAGCCATAAGGGAGACTAGACATCTACCAACCCACAATCAGATTAGAGCCATAAGGGAGACTAGACATCTACCACCCCACTACCACTATCAAATTAGAGCAATAAGGGAGTCTAGAATTCTACCACCCCAATACCACTATCAGATTAGAGCCATAAGGGAGACTAGACATCTACCACCCCACTACCACTGTCAGATTAGAGCCATAAGGGAGCCTAGACATCTAACACCCCACTACCACTATCAAATTAGAGCCAGAAGGGAGACAAGACATCTACCACCCCACTACCACTATCAGATTAGAGCCATAAGAGAGACTAGACATCTACCACCCCACTACAACTATACAAATAAGAGCCATAAGGGAGTCTAGACATCTACCACCCCACTACCACTATCAGATTAGAGCCATAAGGGAGACTAGTCATCTACCACCCCACTACCACTACCAGATTAGAGCCATAAGGGAGACTAGACATCTACCACCCCACTACCACTATCAAATTAGAGCAATAAGGGAGTCTAGACATCTACCACCGCACTACCACTATCAGATTAGAGCCATAAGGGAGACTAGACATCTACCACCCCACTATCAGATTAGAGCCATAAGGGAGACTAGACATCTACCACCCCACTACCACTATCAAATTAGAGCAATAAGGGAGTCTAGACATCTACCACCCCACTACCACTATCAGATTAGAGCCATAAGGGAGACTAGTCATCTACCACCCCACTACCACTACCAGATTAGAGCCATAAGGGAGACTAGACATCTACCACGCCACTACCACTATCAAATTAGAGCCATAAGGGAGACTAGACATCTACCAACCCACAATCAGATTAGAGCCATAAGGGAGACTAGACATCTACCACCCCACTACCACTATCAAATTAGAGCAATAAGGGAGTCTAGAATTCTACCACCCCAATACCACTATCAGATTAGAGCCATAAGGGAGACTAGACATCTACCACCCCACTACCACTGTCAGATTAGAGCCATAAGGGAGCCTAGACATCTAACACCCCACTACCACTATCAAATTAGAGCCAGAAGGGAGACAAGACATCTACCACCCCACTACCACTATCAGATTAGAGCCATAAGAGAGACTAGACATCTACCACCCCACTACAACTATACAAATAAGAGCCATAAGGGAGTCTAGACATCTACCACCCCACTACCACTATCAGATTAGAGCCATAAGGGAGACTAGTCATCTACCACCCCACTACCACTACCAGATTAGAGCCATAAGGGAGACTAGACATCTACCACGCCACTACCACTATCAAATTAGAGCCATAAGGGAGACTAGACATCTACCAACCCACAATCAGATTAGAGCCATAAGGGAGACTAGACATCTAACACCCCACTATCAGATTAGAGCCATAAGGGAGACTAGACATCTACCACCCCACTACCACTATCAGATTAGAGCCATAAGGGAGACTAGACATCTACCACCGCACTACCACTATCAGATTAGAGCCATAAGGGAGACTAGACATCTACCACCCCACTATCAGATTAGAGCCATAAGGGAGACTAGACATCTACCACCCCACTACCACTATCAAATTAGAGCAATAAGGGAGACTAGACATCTACCACCTCAATACCACTATCAAATTAGAGCCATAAGGGAGACTAGTCATCTACCACCCCACTACCACTACCAGATTAGAGCCATAAGGGAGACTAGACATCTACCACCCCACTACCACTATCAAATTAGAGCCATAAGGGAGACTAGACATCTACCAACCCACAATCAGATTAGAGCCCTAAGGAAGACAAGACTTCTACCACCCCACTATCAGATTAGAGCCACACGGGAGACTAGACATCTACCACCCCACTACCACTATCAGATTAGAGCCATAAGGGAGACTAGACATCTACCACCGCACTACCACTATCAGATTAGAGCCATAAGGGAGACTAGACATCTACCACCCCACTATCAGATTAGAGCCATAAGGGAGACTAGACATCTACCACCCCACTACCACTATCACATTAGAGCAATAAGGGAGACTAGACATCTACCACCCCAATACCACTATCAAATTAGAGCCATAAGGGAGACTAGACATCTACCACCCAACTACCACTATCAGATTAGATCCACAAGGGAGACTCGACATCTACCACCCCACTACCACTATCAGATTAGAGCCATAAGGGAGACTAGTCATCTACCACCCCACAACCACTACCAGATTAGAGCCATAAGGGAGACTGGACATCTACCACGCCACTACCACTATCAAATTAGAGCCATAAGGGAGACTAGACATCTACCAACCCACAATCAGATTAGAGCCATAAGGGAGACTAGACATCTACCACCCCACTATCAGATTAGAGCCATAAGGGAGACTAGACATCTACCACCCCACTACCACTATCAGATTAGAGCCATAAGGGAGACTAGACATCTACCACCTCACTACCACTATCAAATTAGAGCAATAAGGGAGACTAGACATCTACCACCCCAATACCACTATCAAATTAGAGCCATAAGGGAGACTAGTCATCTACCACCCCACTACCGCTACCAGATTAGAGCCATAAGGGAGACTAGACATCTACCACCCCACTACCACTATCAAATTAGAGCCATAAGGGAGACTAGACATCTACCAACCCACAATCAGATTAGAGTCATAAGGGAGACAAGACAACTACCACCCCACTATCAGATTAGAGCCATACGGGAGACTAGACATCTACCACCCCACTACCACTATCAGATTAGAGCCATAAGGGAGACTAGACATCTACCACCGCACTACCACTATCAGATTAGAGCCATAAGGGAGACTAGACATCTACCACCCCACTATCAGATTAGAGCCATAAGGGAGACTAGACATCTACCACCCCACTACCACTATCAAATTAGAGCCATAAGGGAGACTAGACATCTACCAACCCACAATCAGATTAGAGCCATAAGGGAGACAAGACATCTACCACCCCACTATCAGATTAGAGCCATACGGGAGACTAGACATCTACCACCCCACTACCACTATCAGATTAGAGCCATAAGGGAGACTAGACATCTACCACCGCACTACCACTATCAGATTAGAGCCAAAAGGGAGACTAGACATCTTCCACCCCACTATCAGATTAGAGCCATAAGGGAGACTAGACATCTACCACCGCACTACCACTATCAGATTAGAGCCATAAGGGAGACTAGACATCTACCACTACCACTATCAAATTAGAGCAAAAAGGGAGACTAGACATCTATCACCCCAATACCACTATCAAATTAGAGCCATAAGGGAGACTAGTCATCTACCACCCCACTACCGCTACCAGATTAGAGCCTTAAGGGAGACTAGACATCTACCACGCCACTACCACTATCAAATTAGAGCCATAAGGGAGACTAGACATCTACCAACCCACAATCAGAATTAGAGCCATAAGGGAGACAAGACATCTACCACCCCACTATCAGATTAGAGCCATACGGGAGACTAGACATCTACCACCGCACTACCACTATCAGATTAGAGCCATAAGGGAGACTAGACATCTACCACCCCACTATCAGATTAGAGCCATAAGGGAGAATAGACATCTACCACCGCACTACCACTATCAGATTAGAGCCATAAGGGAGACTAGACATCTACCACCCCACTATCAGATTAGAGCCATAAGGGAGACTAGACATCTACCACCCCACTACCACTATCAAATTAGAGCAATAAGGGAGTCTAGACATCTACCACCCCACTACCACTATCAGATTAGAGCCATAAGGGAGACTAGTCATCTACCACCCCACTACCACTACCAGATTAGAGCCATAAGGGAGACTAGACATCTACCACGCCACTACCACTATCAAATTAGAGCCATAAGGGAGACTAGACATCTACCAACCCACAATCAGATTAGAGCCATAAGGGAGACTAGACATCTACCACCCCACTACCACTATCAAATTAGAGCAATAAGGGAGTCTAGAATTCTACCACCCCAATACCACTATCAGATTAGAGCCATAAGGGAGACTAGACATCTACCACCCCACTACCACTGTCAGATTAGAGCCATAAGGGAGCCTAGACATCTAACACCCCACTACCACTATCAAATTAGAGCCAGAAGGGAGACAAGACATCTACCACCCCACTACCACCATCAGATTAGAGCCATAAGAGAGACTAGACATCTGCCACCCCACTACAACTATACAAATAAGAGCCATAAGGGAGTCTAGACATCTACCACCCCACTACCACTATCAGATTAGAGCCATAAGGGAGACTAGTCATCTACCACCCCACTACCACTACCAGATTAGAGCCATAAGGGAGACTAGACATCTACCACGCCACTACCACTATCAAATTAGAGCCATAAGGGAGACTAGACATCTACCAACCCACAATCAGATTAGAGCCATAAGGGAGACTAGACATCTAACACCCCACTATCAGATTAGAGCCATAAGGGAGACTAGACATCTACCACCCCACTACCACTATCAGATTAGAGCCATAAGGGAGACTAGACATCTACCACCGCACTACCACTATCAGATTAGAGCCATAAGGGAGACTAGACATCTACCACCCACTATCAGATTAGAGCCATAAGGGAGACTAGACATCTACCACCCCACTACCACTACCAGATTAGAGCCATAAGGGAGACTAGACATCTACCACCCCACTACCACTATCAAATTAGAGCCATAAGGGAGACTAGACATCTACCAACCCACAATCAGATTAGAGCCCTAAGGAAGACAAGACATCTACCACCCCACTATCAGATTAGAGCCATACGGGAGACTAGACATCTACCACCCCACTACCACTATCAGATTAGAGCCATAAGGGAGACTAGACATCTACCACCGCACTACCACTATCAGATTAGAGCCATAAGGGAGACTAGACATCTACCACCCCACTATCAGATTAGAGCCATAAGGGAGACTAGACATCTACCACCCCACTACCACTATCAAATTAGAGCAATAAGGGAGACTAGACATCTACCACCCAACTACCACTATCAGATTAGATCCACAAGGGAGACTCGACATCTACCACCCCACTACCACTATCAGATTAGAGCCATAAGGGAGACTAGACATCTACCACCCCACTACCACTATCAAATTAGAGCCATAAGGGAGACTAGACATCTACCAACCCACAATCAGATTAGAGTCATAAGGGAGACAAGACAACTACCACCCCACTATCAGATTAGAGCCATACGGGAGACTAGACATCTACCACCCCACTACCACTATCAGATTAGAGCCATAAGGGAGACTAGACATCTACCACCGCACTACCACTATCAGATTAGAGCCATAAGGGAGACTAGACATCTACCACCCCACTATCAGATTAGAGCCATAAGGGAGACTAGACATCTACCACCCCACTACCACTATCAAATTAGAGCAATAAGGGAGACTAGACATCTACCACCCCAATACCACTATCAAATTAGAGCCATAAGGGAGACTAGACATCTACCACCCCACTACCACTATCAAATTAGAGCAATAAGGGAGACTAGACATCTACCACCCCACTACCACTACCAGATTAGAGCCATAAGGGAGACTAGACATCTACCACCCCACTACCACTATCAAATTAGAGCCATAAGGGAGACTAGACATCTACCAACCCACAATCAGATTAGAGCCATAAGGGAGACAAGACATCTACCACCCCACTATCAGATTAGAGCCATACGGGAGACTAGACATCTACCACCCCACTACCACTATCAGATTAGAGCCATAAGGGAGACTAGACATCTACCACCGCACTACCACTATCAGATTAGAGCCAAAAGGGAGACTAGACATCTTCCACCCCACTATCAGATTAGAGCCATAAGGGAGACTAGACATCTACCACCGCACTACCACTATCAGATTAGAGCCATAAGGGAGACTAGACATCTACCACTACCACTATCAAATTAGAGCAAAAAGGGAGACTAGACATCTATCACCCCAATACCACTATCAAATTAGAGCCATAAGGGAGACTAGTCATCTACCACCCCACTACCGCTACCAGATTAGAGCCTTAAGGGAGACTAGACATCTACCACGCCACTACCACTATCAAATTAGAGCCATAAGGGAGACTAGACATCTACCAACCCACAATCAGAATTAGAGCCATAAGGGAGACAAGACATCTACCACCCCACTATCAGATTAGAGCCATACGGGAGACTAGACATCTACCACCGCACTACCACTATCAGATTAGAGCCATAAGGGAGACTAGACATCTACCACCCCACTATCAGATTAGAGCCATAAGGGAGAATAGACATCTACCACCGCACTACCACTATCAGATTAGAGCCATAAGGGAGACTAGACATCTACCACCCCACTATCAGATTAGAGCCATAAGGGAGACTAGACATCTACCACCCCACTACCACTATCAAATTAGAGCAATAAGGGAGTCTAGACATCTACCACCCCACTACCACTATCAGATTAGAGCCATAAGGGAGACTAGTCATCTACCACCCCACTACCACTACCAGATTAGAGCCATAAGGGAGACTAGACATCTACCACGCCACTACCACTATCAAATTAGAGCCATAAGGGAGACTAGACATCTACCAACCCACAATCAGATTAGAGCCATAAGGGAGACTAGACATCTACCACCCCACTACCACTATCAAATTAGAGCAATAAGGGAGTCTAGAATTCTACCACCCCAATACCACTATCAGATTAGAGCCATAAGGGAGACTAGACATCTACCACCCCACTACCACTGTCAGATTAGAGCCATAAGGGAGCCTAGACATCTAACACCCCACTACCACTATCAAATTAGAGCCAGAAGGGAGACAAGACATCTACCACCCCACTACCACCATCAGATTAGAGCCATAAGAGAGACTAGACATCTGCCACCCCACTACAACTATACAAATAAGAGCCATAAGGGAGTCTAGACATCTACCACCCCACTACCACTATCAGATTAGAGCCATAAGGGAGACTAGTCATCTACCACCCCACTACCACTACCAGATTAGAGCCATAAGGGAGACTAGACATCTACCACGCCACTACCACTATCAAATTAGAGCCATAAGGGAGACTAGACATCTACCAACCCACAATCAGATTAGAGCCATAAGGGAGACTAGACATCTAACACCCCACTATCAGATTAGAGCCATAAGGGAGACTAGACATCTACCACCCCACTACCACTATCAGATTAGAGCCATAAGGGAGACTAGACATCTACCACCGCACTACCACTATCAGATTAGAGCCATAAGGGAGACTAGACATCTACCACCCACTATCAGATTAGAGCCATAAGGGAGACTAGACATCTACCACCCCACTACCACTACCAGATTAGAGCCATAAGGGAGACTAGACATCTACCACCCCACTACCACTATCAAATTAGAGCCATAAGGGAGACTAGACATCTACCAACCCACAATCAGATTAGAGCCCTAAGGAAGACAAGACATCTACCACCCCACTATCAGATTAGAGCCATACGGGAGACTAGACATCTACCACCCCACTACCACTATCAGATTAGAGCCATAAGGGAGACTAGACATCTACCACCGCACTACCACTATCAGATTAGAGCCATAAGGGAGACTAGACATCTACCACCCCACTATCAGATTAGAGCCATAAGGGAGACTAGACATCTACCACCCCACTACCACTATCAAATTAGAGCAATAAGGGAGACTAGACATCTACCACCCAACTACCACTATCAGATTAGATCCACAAGGGAGACTCGACATCTACCACCCCACTACCACTATCAGATTAGAGCCATAAGGGAGACTAGTCATCTACCACCCCACAACCACTACCAGATTAGAGCCATAAGGGAGACTGGACATCTACCACGCCACTACCACTATCAAATTAGAGCCATAAGGGAGACTAGACATCTACCAACCCACAATCAGATTAGAGCCATAAGGGAGACTAGACATCTACCACCCCACTATCAGATTAGAGCCATAAGGGAGACTAGACATCTACCACCCCAATACCACTATCAAATTAGAGCCATAAGGGAGACTAGACATCTACCACCCAACTACCACTATCAGATTAGATCCACAAGGGAGACTCGACATCTACCACCCCACTACCACTATCAGATTAGAGCCATAAGGGAGACTAGTCATCTACCACCCCACAACCACTACCAGATTAGAGCCATAAGGGAGACTGGACATCTACCACGCCACTACCACTATCAAATTAGAGCCATAAGGGAGACTAGACATCTACCAACCCACTATCAGATTAGAGCCATAAGGGAGACTAGACATCTACCACCCCACTACCACTATCAGATTAGAGCCATAAGGGAGACTAGACATCTACCACCTCACTACCACTATCAAATTAGAGCAATAAGGGAGACTAGACATCTACCACCCCAATACCACTATCAAATTAGAGCCATAAGGGAGACTAGTCATCTACCACCCCACTACCGCTACCAGATTAGAGCCATAAGGGAGACTAGACATCTACCACCCCACTACCACTATCAAATTAGAGCCATAAGGGAGACTAGACATCTACCAACCCACAATCAGATTAGAGTCATAAGGGAGACAAGACATCTACCACCCCACTATCAGATTAGAGCCATACGGGAGACTAGACATCTACCACCCCACTACCACTATCAGATTAGAGCCATAAGGGAGACTAGACATCTACCACCGCACTACCACTATCAGATTAGAGCCATAAGGGAGACTAGACATCTACCACCCCACTATCAGATTAGAGCCATAAGGGAGACTAGACATCTACCACCCCACTACCACTATCAAATTAGAGCAATAAGGGAGACTAGACATCTACCACCCCAATACCACTATCAAATTAGAGCCATAAGGGAGACTAGACATCTACCACCCCACTACCACTATCAAATTAGAGCAATAAGGGAGACTAGACATCTACCACCCCACTACCACTACCAGATTAGAGCCATAAGGGAGACTAGACATCTACCACCCCACTACCACTATCAAATTAGAGCCATAAGGGAGACTAGACATCTACCAACCCACAATCAGATTAGAGCCATAAGGGAGACAAGACATCTACCACCCCACTATCAGATTAGAGCCATACGGGAGACTAGACATCTACCACCCCACTACCACTATCAGATTAGAGCCATAAGGGAGACTAGACATCTACCACCGCACTACCACTATCAGATTAGAGCCAAAAGGGAGACTAGACATCTTCCACCCCACTATCAGATTAGAGCCATAAGGGAGACTAGACATCTACCACCCCACTACCACTATCAAATTAGAGCCATACGGGAGACAAGACATCTACCACCCCACTACCACTATCAGATTAGAGCCATAAGGGAGACTAGACATCTACCACCGCACTACCACTATCAGATTAGAGCCAAAAGGGAGACTAGACATCTTCCACCCCACTATCAGATTAGAGCAATAAGGGAGACTAGACATCTACCACCCCAATACCACTATCAAATTAGAGCCATAAGGGAGACTAGACATCTACCACCCCACTACCACTATCAGATTAGATCCACAAGCGAGACTCGACATCTACCACCCCACTACCACTATCAGATTAGAGCCATAAGAGAGACTAGACATCTACCACCCCACTACAACTATACAAATAAGAGCCATAAGGGAGACTAGACATCTACCAACCCACAATCAGATTAGAGCCATAAGGGAGACTAGACATCTACCACCCCACTATCAGATTAGAGCCATAAGGGAGACTAGACATCTACCACCCCACTACCACTATCAGATTAGAGCCATAAGGGAGACTAGACATCTACCACCGCACAACCACTATCAGATTAGAGCCATAAGGGAGACTAGACATCTACCACCCCACTATCAGATTAGAGCCATAAGGGAGACTAGACATCTACCACCCCACTACCACTATCAAATTAGAGCCAGAAGGGAGACAAGACATCTACCACCCCACTACCACTATCAAATTAGAGCAATAAGGGAGACTAGACATCTACCACCCCAATACCACTATCAGATTAGAGCCATAAGAGAGACTAGACATCTACCACCCCACTACAACTATACAAATAAGAGCCATAAGGGAGTCTAGACATCTACCACCCCACTACCACTATCAGATTAGAGCCATAAGGGAGACTAGTCATCTACCACCCCACTACCACTACCAGATTAGAGCCATAAGGGAGACTAGACATCTACCACGCCACTACCACTATCAAATTAGAGCCATAAGGGAGACTAGACATCTACCAACCCACAATCAGATTAGAGCCATAAGGGAGACTAGACATCTACCACCCCACTATCAGATTAGAGCCATAAGGGAGACTAGACATCTACCACCCCACTACCACTATCAGATTAGAGCCATAAGGGAGACTAGACATCTACCACCCCACTACCACTATCAAATTAGATCCATAAGGGAGACTAGACATCTACCACCCCAATACCACTATCAAATTAGAGCCATAAGGGAGACTAGTCATCTACCACCCCACTACCACTACCAGATTAGAGCCATAAGGGAGACTAGACATCTACCACCCCACTACCACTATCAAATTAGAGCCATAAGGGAGACTAGACATCTACCAACCCACAATTAGATTAGAGCCATAAGGGACACAAGACATCTACCACCCCACTATCAGATTAGAGCCATACGGGAGACTAGACATCTACCACCCCACTACCACTATCAGATTAGAGCCATAAGGGAGACTAGACATCTACCACCGCACTACCACTATCAGATTAGAGCCATAAGGGAGACTAGACATCTACCACCCCACTATCAGATTAGAGCCATAAGGGACACTAGACATCTACCACCCCACTACCACTATCAAATTAGAGCAATAAGGGAGACTAGACATCTACCACCCCAATACCACTATCAAATTAGTTCCATAAGGGAGACTAGACATCTACCACCCCACTACCACTATCAGATTAGATCCACAAGGGAGACTCGACATCTACCACCCCACTACCACTATCAGATTAGAGCCATAAGAGAGACTAGACATCTACCACCCCACTACAACTATACAAATAAGAGCCATAAGGGAGTCTAGACATCTACCACCCCACTACCACTATCAGATTAGAGCCATAAGGGAGACTAGTCATCTACCACCCCACAACCACTACCAGATTAGAGCCATAAGGGAGACTAGACATCTACCACGCCACTACCACTATCAAATTAGAGCCATAAGGGAGACTAGACATCTACCAACCCACAATCAGATTAGAGCCATAAGGGAGACTAGACATCTACCACCCCACTATCAGATTAGAGCCATAAGGGAGACTAGACATCTACCACCCCACTACCACTATCAGATTAGAGCCATAAGGGAGACTAGACATCTACCACCCCACTATCAGATTAGAGCCATAAGGGAGACTAGACATCTACCACCCCACTACCACTATCAAATTAGAGCAATAAGGGAGACTAGACATCTACCACCCCAATACCACTATCAAATTAGAGCCATAAGGGAGAGTAGTCATCTACCACCCCACTACCGCTACCAGATTAGAGCCATAAGGGAGACTAGACATCTACCACCCCACTACCACTATCAAATTAGAGCCATAAGGGAGACTAGACATCTACCAACCCGCAATCAGATTAGAGCCATAAGGGAGACAAGACATCTACCACCCCACTATCAGATTAGAGCCATACGGGAGACTAGACATCTACCACCCCACTACCACTATCAGATTAGAGCCATAAGGGAGACTAGACATCTACCAACCCACAATTAGATTAGAGCCATAAGGGAGACAAGACATCTACCACCCCACTATCAGATTAGAGCCATACGGGAGACTAGACATCTACCACCCCACTACCACTACCAGATTAGAGCCATAAGGGAGACTAGACATCTACCACCCCACTATCAGATTAGAGCCATAAGGGAGACTAGACATCTACCACCCCACTACCACTACCAGATTAGAGTCATAAGGGAGACTAGACATCTACCACCCCACTATCAGATTAGAGCCATAAGGGGGACTAGACATCTACCACCCCACTACCACTATCAGATTAGAGCCATAAGGGAGACTAGACATCTACCAACCCACTACCACTGTCAGATTAGAGCCATAAGGGAGCCTAGACATCTACCACCCCACTACCACTATCAAATTAGAGCCAGAAGGGAGACAAGACATCTACCACCCCACTACCACTATCAGATTAGAGCCATAAGGGAGACTAGACATCTACCACCCCACTACAACTATACAAATAAGAGCCATATGGGAGTCTAGACATCTACCACCCCACTACCACTATCAGATTAGAGCCATAATGGAGACTAGTCATCTACAACCCCACTACCACTACCAGATTAGAGCCATAAGGGAGACTAGACATCTACCACCCCACTACAACTATACAAATTTGAGCCATAAGGGAGACTAGACATCTACCAACCCACAATCAGATTAGAGCCATAAGGGAGACTAGACATCTACCACCCCACTATCAGATTAGAGCCATAAGGGAGACTAGACATCTACCACCCCACTACCACTATCAGATTAGATCCACAAGGGACACTCGACATCTACCACCCCACTACCACTATCAGATTAGAGCCATAAGGGAGACTAGACATCTACCACCCCACTACCACTACCAGATTAGAGCCATAAGGGAGACTAGACATCTACCACCCCACTATCAGATTAGAGCCATAAGGGAGACTAGACATCTACCACCCCACTACCACTACCAGATTAGAGCAATAAGGGAGACTAGACATCTACCACCCCACTATCAGATTAGAGCCATAAGGGAGACTAGACATCTACCACCCCACTACCACTACCAGATTAGAGCCATAAGGGAGCCTAGACATCTACCACCCCACTATCAGATTAGAGCCATAAGGGAGCCTAGACATCTACCACCCCACTACCACTATCAGATTAGAGCCATAAGGGAGACTAGACATCTACCACCCCACTACCACTGTCAGATTAGAGCCATAAGGGAGCCTAGACATCTACCACCCCACTACCACTATCAAATTAGAGCCAGAAGGGAGACAAGACATCTACCACCCCACTACCACTATCAGATTAGAGCCATAAGGGAGACTAGACATCTACCACCCCACTACCACTATACAAATAAGAGCCATAAGGGAGTCTAGACATCTACCACCCCACTACCACTATCAGATTAGAGCCATAAGAGAGACTAGACATCTACCACCCCACTACCAATATCAAATTAGAGCAATAAGGGAGACTAGACATCTACCAACCCACTATCAGATTAGAGCCATAAGGGAGACTAGACATCTACCAACCCACAATTAGATTAGAGCCATAAGGGACACAAGACATCTACCACCCCACTATCAGATTAGAGCCATAAGGGAGACTAGACATCTACCACCCCACTACCACTATCAGATTAGAGCCATAAGGGAGACTAGACATCTACCACCGCACTACCACTATCAGATTAGAGCCATAAGGGAGACTAGACATCTACCACCCCACTATCAGATTAGAGCCATAAGGGACACTAGACATCTACCACCCCACTACCACCATCAAATTAGAGCAATAAGGGAGACTAGACATCTACCACCCCAATACCACTATCAAATTAGTTCCATAAGGGAGACTATACATCTACCACCCCACTACCACTATCAGATTAGATCCACAAGGGAGACTCGACATCTACCACCCCACTACCACTATCAGATTAGAGCCATAAGAGAGACTAGACATCTACCACCCCACTACAACTATACAAATAAGAGCCATAAGGGAGTCTAGACATCTACCACCCCACTACCACTATCAGATTAGAGCCATAAGGGAGACTAGTCATCTACCACCCCACAACCACTACCAGATTAGAGCCATAAGGGAGACTAGACATCTACCACGCCACTACCACTATCAAATTAGAGCCATAAGGGAGACTAGACATCTACCAACCCACAATCAGATTAGAGCCATAAGGGAGACTAGACATCTACCACCCCACTATCAGATTAGAGCCATAAGGGAGACTAGACATCTACCACCCCACTACCACTATCAGATTAGAGCCATAAGGGAGACTAGACATCTACCACCGCACTACCACTATCAGATTAGAGCCATAAGGGAGACTAGACATCTACCACCCCACTATCAGATTAGAGCCATAAGGGAGACTAGACATCTACCACCCCACTACCACTATCAAATTAGAGCAATAAGGGAGACTAGACATCTACCACCCCAATACCACTATCAAATTAGAGCCATAAGGGAGACTAGTCATCTACCACCCCACTACCGCTACCAGATTAGAGCCATAAGGGAGACTAGACATCTACCACCCCACTACCACTATCAAATTAGAGCCATAAGGGAGACTAGACATCTACCAACCCGCAATCAGATTAGAGCCATAAGGGAGACAAGACATCTACCACCCCACTATCAGATTAGAGCCATACGGGAGACTAGACATCTACCACCCCACTACCACTATCAGATTAGAGCCATAAGGGAGACTAGACATCTACCAACCCACAATTAGATTAGAGCCATAAGGGAGACAAGACATCTACCACCCCACTAACAGATTAGAGCCATACGGGAGACTAGACATCTACCACCCCACTACCACTACCAATTTAGAGCCATAAGGGAGACTAGACATCTACCACCCCACTATCAGATTAGAGCCATAAGGGAGACTAGACATCTACCACCCCACTACCACTACCAGATTAGAGTCATAAGGGAGACTAGACATCTACCACCCCACTATCAGATTAGAGCCATAAGGGAGACTAGACATCTACCACCCCACTACCACTATCAGATTAGAGCCATAAGGGAGACTAGACATCTACCACCCCACTACCACTGTCAGATTAGAGCCATAAGGGAGCCTAGACATCTACCACCCCACTACCACTATCAAATTAGAGCCAGAAGGGAGACAAGACATCTACCACCCCACTACCACTATCAGATTAGAGCCATAAGGGAGACTAGACATCTACCACCCCACTACAACTATACAAATAAGAGCCATAAGGGAGTCTAGACATCTACCACCCCACTACCACTATCAGATTAGAGCCATAATGGAGACTAGTCATCTACAACCCCACTACCACTACCAGATTAGAGCCATAAGGGAGACTAGACATCTACCACCCCACTACAACTATACAAATTTGAGCCATAAGGGAGACTAGACATCTACCAACCCACAATCAGATTAGAGCCATAAGGGAGACTAGACATCTACCACCCCACTATCAGATTAGAGCCATAAGGGAGACTAGACATCTACCACCCCACTACCACTATCAAATTAGAGCAATAAGGGAGACTAGACATCTACCACCCCAATACCACTATCAAATTAGAGCCATAAGGGAGACTAGACATCTACCACCCCACTACCACTATCAGATTAGATCCACAAGGGAGACTCGACATCTACCACCCCACTACCACTATCAGATTAGAGCCATAAGGGAGACTAGACATCTACCACCCCACTACCACTACCAGATTAGAGCCATAAGGGAGACTAGACATCTACCACCCCACCATCAGATTAGAGCCATAAGGGAGACTAGACATCTACCACCCCACTACCACTACCAGATTAGAGCCATAAGGGAGCCTAGACATCTACCACCCCACTATCAGATTAGAGCCATAAGGGAGCCTAGACATCTACCACCCCACTACCACTATCAGATTAGAGCCATAAGGGAGACTAGACATCTACCACCCCACTACCACTGTCAGATTAGAGCCATAAGGGAGCCTAGACATCTACCACCCCACTACCACTATCAAATTAGAGCCAGAAGGGAGACAAGACATCTACCACCCCACTACCACTATCAGATTAGAGCCATAAGGGAGACTAGACATCTACCACCCCACTACCACTATACAAATAAGAGCCATAAGGGAGTCTAGACATCTACCACCCCACTACCACTATCAGATTAGAGCCATAAGAGAGACTAGACATCTACCACCCCACTACCACTATCAGATTAGAGCCATAAGGGAGACTAGACATCTACCAACCCACAATTAGATTAGAGCCATAAGGGAGACAAGACATCT
Source organism: Salvelinus fontinalis (assembly GCF_029448725.1). Classification (NCBI taxonomy): domain Eukaryota; kingdom Metazoa; phylum Chordata; class Actinopteri; order Salmoniformes; family Salmonidae; genus Salvelinus; species Salvelinus fontinalis. The sequence continues at coordinate 547,624 of NW_026600247.1, forward strand.
ACCACCCCACTATCAGATTAGAGCCATACGGGAGACTAGACATCTACCACCCCACTACCACTACCAGATTAGAGCCATAGGGGAGACTAGACATCTACCACCCCACTATCAGATTAGAGCCATAAGGGAGACTAGACATCTACCACCCCACTACCACTACCAGATTAGAGTCATAAGGGAGACTAGACATCTACCACCCCACTATCAGATTAGAGCCATAAGGGAGACTAGACATCTACCACCCCACTACCACTATCAGATTAGAGCCATAAGGGAGACTAGACATCTACCACCCCACTACCACTGTCAGATTAGAGCCATAAGGGAGCCTAGACATCTACCACCCCACTACCACTATCAAATTAGAGCCAGAAGGGAGACAAGACATCTACCACCCCACTACCACTATCAGATTAGAGCCATAAGGGAGACTAGACATCTACCACCCCACTACAACTATACAAATAAGAGCCATAAGGGAGTCTAGACATCTACCACCCCACTACCACTATCAGATTAGAGCCATAATGGAGACTAGTCATCTACAACCCCACTACCACTACCAGATTAGAGCCATAAGGGAGACTAGACATCTACCACCCCACTACAACTATACAAATTTGAGCCATAAGGGAGACTAGACATCTACCAACCCACAATCAGATTAGAGCCATAAGGGAGACTAGACATCTACCACCCCACTATCAGATTAGAGCCATAAGGGAGACTAGACATCTACCACCCCACTACCACTATCAAATTAGAGCAATAAGGGAGACTAGACATCTACCACCCCAATACCACTATCAAATTAGAGCCATAAGGGAGACTAGACATCTACCACCCCACTATCAGATTAGATCCACAAGGGAGACTCGACATCTACCACCCCACTACCACTATCAGATTAGAGCCATAAGGGAGACTAGACATCTACCACCCCACTACCACTACCAGATTAGAGCCATAAGGGAGACTAGACATCTACCACCCCACTATCAGATTAGAGCCATAAGGGAGACTAGACATCTACCACCCCCCTACCATTACCAGATTAGAGCAATAAGGGAGACTAGACATCTACCACCCCACTATCAGATTAGAGCCATAAGGGAGACTAGACATCTACCACCCCACTACCACTACCAGATTAGAGCCATAAGGGAGACTAGACATCTACCACCCCACTATCAGATTAGAGCCATAAGGGAGCCTAGACATCTACCACCCCACTACCACTGTCAGATTAGAGCCATAAAGGAGGCTAGACATCTACCACCCCACTACCAATGTCAGATTAGAGCCATAAGGGAGCCTAGACATCTACCACCCCACTACCACTATCAAATTAGAGCCAGAAGGGAGACAAGACGTCTACCACCCCACTACCACTATCAGATTAGAGCCATAAGGGAGACTAGACATCTACCACCCCACTACCACTATACAAATAAGAGCCATAAGGGAGTCTAGACATCTACCACCCCACTACCACTATCAGATTAGAGCCATAAGAGAGACTAGACATCTACCACCCCACTACCACTATCAAATTAGAGCAATAAGGGAGACTAGACATCTACCAACCCACTATCAGATTAGAGCCACAAGGGAGACTAGACATCTACCACCCCACTACCACTACCAGATTAGAGCCACAAGGGAGACTAGACATCTACCAGCCCACTACCACTATCAAATTAGAGCCATAAGGGAGACTAGACATCTACCAACCCACTACCACTATCAGATTAGAGCCATAAGGGAGACTAGACATCTACCACCCCACTACCACTGTCAGATTAGAGCCATGAGGGAGACTAGACATCTAAAACCCCACTACAACTATCAGATTAGAGCCATAAGGGAGACTAGACATCTACCACCCCACTACCACATTAGAGCCATAAGGGAGACTAGACATCTACCACCCCACTATCAGATTAGAGCAATAAGGGAGACTAGACATCTACCACCCCACTACCACTATCAGATTAGAGCCGTAAGGGAGACTAGACATCTACCACCCCACTACCACTATCAGATTAAAGCCATAAGGGAGACTAGTCATCTTCCACCCCACTACCACTACCAGATTAGAGCCGTAAGGGAGACTAGACATCTACCACCCCACTACCACTATCAGATTAGAGCCATAAGGGAGACTAGACATCTACCACCCCACTACCACTATACAAATAAGAGCCATAAGGGAGTCTAGACATCTACCACCCCACTACCACTATCAGATTAAAGCCATAAGGGAGACTAGTCATCTTCCACCCCACTACCACTACCAGATTAGAGCTGTAAGGGAGACTAGACACCTACCACCCCACTACCACTATCAAATTGGAGCCATAAGGGAGACTAGACATCTACCAACCTACAATCAGATTAGAACCATAAGGGAGACTAGACATCTACCACCCCACTACCACTATTGGATTAGAGCCATAAGGGAGACTAGACATCTACCACCACACTACCACTATCAGATTAGAGCCACAAGGGAGACTAGACATCTACCACCCCACTACCACTACCAGATTAGAGCCACAAGGGAGACTACACATCTACCACCCCACTACCACTATCAAATTAGAGCTATAGGGGAGACTAGATATCTACCACCCCACAACCACTATCAGATTAGAGCCATAAGGGAGACAAGACAGCTACCACCCCACTACCACTATCAGATTAGAGCCACAAGGGAGACTAGACATCTACCACCCCACTACCACTACCAGATTAGAGCCATAAGGGAGACTAGACATCTACCACCCCACAATCAGATTAGAGCCATAAGGGAGACTAGACATCTACCACCCCACTACCACTATCAGATTAGAGCCATAAGGGAGACTAGACATCTACCACCCCACTACTACTGTCAGATTAGAGCCATAAGGGAGACAAGACAGCTAAAACCCCACTACCACTATCAGATTAGAGCCATAAGGGAGACTAGACATCTACCAACCCACTACCAGTTTTCAGATTAGAGCCATAAGGGAGACTAGACATCTACCACCCCACTACCACTATAAAATTAGAGCCAGAAGGGAGACTAGACATCTACCACCCCACTACCACTATCAGATTAGAGCCATAAGGGAGACTAGACATCTACCACCCCACTACCACTATACAAATAAGAGCCAGAAGGGAGTCTAGACATCTACCACCCCACTACCACTATCATATTAGATCCATAAGGGAGACTAGACATCTACCACCCCACTACCACTATCAAATTAGAGCCATAGGGGAGACTAGTCATCTACCACCCCACTACCACTACCAGATTAGAGCCATAAGGGAGACTAGACATCTACCACCCCACTACTACTATCAAATTAGAGCCATAAGGGAGACTAGACATCTACCATCCCACAATCAGATTAGAGCCATAAGGGAGACTAGACATCTACCACCCCACTATCAGATTAGAGCCATAAGGGAGACTAGACATCTACCACCCCACTACCACTATCAGATTAGATCCACAAGGGAGATTAGACATCTACCACCCCACTACCACTATCAGATTATAGCCATAAAGGAGACTAGACATCTACCTCCCCACTACCACTACCAGATTAGAGCCATAAGGGAGACTAGACATCTACCACCCCACTACCACTATCAAATTAGAGCCATAGGGGAGACTAGATATCTACCACCCCACTCCCACTACCAGATTAGAGCAATAAGGGAGACTAGACATCTACCACCCCACTACCACTACCAGATTAGAGCCATAAGGGAGACTAGACATCTACCACCCCACAATCAGATTAGAGCCATAAGGGAGACTAGACATCTACCACCCCACTATCAGATTAGAGCCATAAGGGAGAATAGACATCTACCACCCCACTACCACTATCAGATTAGAGCCATAAGGGAGACTAGACATCTACCACCCCACTACCACTACCAGATTAGAGCCATAAGGGAGACTAGACATCTACCACCCCACTATCAGATTAGAGCCATAAGGGAGACTAGACATCTACCACCCCACTATCAGATTAGAGCCATAAGGGAGACTAGACATCTACCACCCCACTACCACTATCAGATTAGAGCCATAAGGGAGACTAGACATCTACCACCCCACTATCAGATTAGAGCCATAAGGGAGACTAGACATCTACCACCCCACTACCACTACCAGATTAGAGCCATAAGGGAGACTAGACATCTACCACCCCACTATCAGATTAGAGCCATAAGGGAGACTAGACATCTACCACCCCACTACCACTATCAGATTAGAGCCATAAGGGAGACTAGACAACTACCACCCCACTACCACTGTCACATTAGAGCCATAAGGGAGACTAGACATCTACCACCCCACTACCACTATCAAATTAGAGCCAGAAGGGAGACAAGACATCTACCACCCCACTTCCACTATCAGATTAGAGCCATAAAGGAGACTAGACATCTACCACCCCACTACCACTACCAGATTAGAGCCATAAGGGAGACTAGACATCTACCACCCCACTACCACTACCAGATTAGAGCCGTAAGGGAGACTAGACATGTACCACCCCACTATCAGATTAGAGCTATTAGGGAGACTAGACATCTACCACCCCACTACCACTATCAGATTAGAGCCATAAGGGAGACTAGACATCTACCACCCCACTACCACTGTCAGATTAGAGCCATAAGGGAGCCTAGACAACTACCACCCCACTACCACTATCAAATTAAAGCCAGAATGGAGACAAGACATCTACCACCCCACTACCACTATCAGATTAGAGCCTTAAGGGAGACTAGACATCTACCACCCCATTACAACTATACAAATAAGAGCCATAAGGGAGTCTAGACATCTACCACCCCACTACCACTATCAGATTAGAGCCATAAGGGAGACTAGTCATCTACAACCCCACTACCACTACCAGATTAGAGCCATAAGGGAGACTAGACATCTACCACCCCACTACCACTATCAAATTAGAGCAATAAGGGAGACTAGACATCTACCAACCCACAATCAGATTAGAGCCATAAGGGAGACTCGACATCTACCACCCCACTATCAGATTAGAGCCATAAGGGAGACTAGACATCTACCACCCCACTACCACTATCAGATTAGAGCCATAAGGGAGACTAGACATCTACCACCGCACTACCACTATCAGATTAGAGCCATAAGGGAGACTAGACATCTACCACCCCACTATCAGATTAGAGCCATAAGGGAGACTAGACATCTACCACCCTACTACCACTATCAAAGTAGAGAAATAAGGGAGACTAGACATCTACCACCCCAATACCACTATCAAATTAGAGCCATAAGGGAGACTAGACATCCACCACCCCACTACCACTACCAGATTAGAGCCATAAGGGAGACTAGACATCTACCACCCCACTATCAGATTAGAGCCATAAGGGACACTAGACATCTACCACCCCACTACCACTACCAAATTAGAGCCATAAGGGAGACTAGACATCTACCACCCCACTACCACTATCAGATTAGAGCCATAAGGGAAACTAGACATCTACCACCCCACTACCACTATACAAATAAGAGCCATAAGGGAGTCTAGACATCTACCACCCCACTACCACTATCAGATTAAAGCCATAAGGGAGACTAGTCATCTTCCACCCCACTACCACTACCAGATTAGAGCCGTAAGCGAGACTAGACACCTACCACCCCACTACCACTATCAAATTGGAGCCATAAGGGAGACTAGACATCTACCAACCGACAATCAGATTAGAGCCATAAGGGAGACTAGACATCTACCACCCCACTACCACTATCAGATTAGAGCCACAAGGGAGACTAGACATCTACCACCCCACTACCACTACCAGATTAGAGCCATAAGGGAGACTAGACATCTACCACCCCACAATCAGATTAGAGCCATAAGGGAGACTAGACATCTACCACCCCACTACCACTATCAGATTAGAGCCACAAGGGAGACTAGACATCTACCACCCCACTACCACTGTCAGATTAGAGCCATAAGGGATACAAGACATCTAAAACCCCACTACCACTATCAGATTAGAGCCATAAGGGAGACTAGACATCTACCAACCCACTACCACTATCAGATTAGAGCCATAAGGGAGACTAGACATCTACCACCCCACTACCACTATAAAATTAGAGCCAGAAGGGAGACTAGACATCTACCACCCCACTACCACTATCAGATTAGAGCCATAAGGGAGACTAGACATCTACCACCCCACTACCACTATACAAATAAGAGCCAGAAGGGAGTCTAGACATCAACCACCCCACTACCACTATCAGATTAGAGCCATAAGGGATACTAGACATCTACCACCCCACTACCACTATCAAATTAGAGCCATAGGGGAGACTAGTCATCTACCACCCCACTACCACTACCAGATTAGAGCCATAAGGGAGACTAGACATCTACCACCCCACTACTACAATCAAATTAGAGCCATAAGGGAGACTAGACATCTACCATCCCACAATCAGATTAGAGCCATAAGGGAGACTAGACATCTACCACCCCACTATCAGATTAGAGCCATAAGGGAGACTAGACATCTACCACCCCACTACCACTATCAGATTAGATCCACAAGGGAGACTAGACATCTACCACCCCACAATCAGATTAGAGCCATAAGGGAGACTAGACATCTACCACCCCACTATCAGAATAGAGCCATAAGGGAGAATAGACATCTACTACCCCACTACCACTATCAGATTAGAGCCATAAGGGAGACTAGACATCTACCACCCCACTACCACTACCAGATTATAGCCATAAGGGAGACTAGACATCTACCACCCCACAATCAGATTAGAGCCATAAGGGAGACTAGACATCTACCACCCCACTATCAGATTAGAGCCAAAAGGGAGACTAGACATCTACCACCCCACTACCACTATCAGATTAGAGCCATAAGGGAGGCTAGACATCTACCACCCCACTATCAGATTAGAGCCATAAGGGAGACTAGACATCTACCACCCCACTACCACTACCAGATTAGAGCCATAAGGGAGACTAGACATCTACCACCCCACTATCAGATTAGAGCCATAAGGGAGACTAGACATCTACCACCCCACTACCACTATCAGATTAGAGCCATAAGGGAGACTAGACATCTACCACCCCACTACCACTGTCAGATTAGAGCCATAAGGGAGCCTAGACATCTACCAACCCACTACCACTATCAAATTAAAGCCAGAATGGAGACAAGACATCTACCACCCCACTACCACTATCAGATTAGAGCCATAAGGGAGACTAGACATCTACCAACCCACTACAACTATACAAATAAGAGCCATAAGGGAGTCTAGACATCTACCACCCCACTACCACTATCAGATTAGAGCCATAAGGGAGACTAGTCATCTACCACCCCACTACCACTACCAGATTAGAGCCATAAGGGAGACTAGACATCTACCACCCCACTACCACTATCAAATTAGAGCAATAAGGGAGACTAGACATCTACCAAACCCACAATCAGATTAGAGCCATAAGGGAGACTAGACATCTACCACCCCACTATCAGATTAGAGCCATAAGGGAGACTAGACATCTACCACCCCACTACCACTATCAGATTAGAGCCATAAGGGAGACTAGACATCTACCACCGCACTACCACTATCAGATTAGAGCCATAAGGGAGACTAGACATCTACCACCCCACTATCAGATTAGAGCCATAAGGGAGACTAGACATCTACCACCCCACTACCACTATCAAAGTAGAGCAATAAGGGAGACTAGACATCTACCACACCAATACCACTATCAAATTAGAGCCATAAGGGAGACTAGACATCTACCACCCCACTACCACTACCAGATTAGAGCCGTAAGGGAGACTAGACATCTACCACCCCACTATCAGATTAGAGCTATTAGGGAGACTAGACATCTACCACCCCACTACCACTATCAGATTAGATCCACAAGGGAGACTCGACATCTACCACCCCACTACCACTATCAGATTAGAGCCATAAGGGAGACTAGACATCTACCACCCCACTACCACTACCAGATTAGAGACATAAGGGAGACTAGACATCTACCAGCCCACTATCAGATTAGAGCCATAAGGGAGACTAGACATCTACCACCCCACTATCAGATTAGAGCCATAAGGGAGACTAGACATCTACCACCCCAATACCACTATCAGATTAGAGCCATAAGGGAGTCTAGACATATACCACCCCACTACCACTGTCAGATTAGAGCCATAAGGGAGACTAGACATCTAAAACCCCACTACAACTATCAGATTAGAGCCATAAGGGAGACTAGACATCTACCACCCCACTGCCACTATCAGATTAGAGCCATAAGGGAGACTAGACATCTACCACCCCACTACCACTGTCAGATTAGAGCCATAAAGGAGCCTAGACATCTACCACCCCACTACCACTATCAACTTAGAGCCAGAAGGGAGACAAGACATCTACCACCCCACTACCACTATCAGATTAAAGCCATAAGGGAGACTAGTCATCTACCACCCCACTACCACTACCAGATTAGAGCCATAAGGGAGACTAGACATCTACCACCCCACTACCACTATCAAATTGGAGCCATAAGGGAGACTAGACATCTACCAACCGACAATCAGATTAGAGCCATAAGGGAGACTAGACATCTACCACCCCACAACCACTATCAGATTAGAGCCATAAGGGAGACTAGACATCTACCACTGCACTACCACTATTGGATTAGAGCCATAAGGGAGACTAGACATCTACCACCACACTACCACTATCAGATTAGAGCCACAAGGGAGACTAGACATCTACCACCCCACTACCACTACCAGATTAGAGCCACAAGGGAGACTAGACATCTACCACCCCACTACCACTATCAAATTAGAGCTATAAGGGAGACTAGATATCTACCACCCCACTACCACTATCAGATTAGAGCCATAAGGGAGACTAGACATCTACCACCCCACTACCACTATCAGATTAGAGCCACAAGGGAGACTAGACATCTACCACCCCACTACCACTACCAGATTAGAGCCATAAGGGAGACTAGACATCTACCACCCCACTACCACTATCAGATTAGAGCCATAAGGGAGACTAGACATCTACCATCCCACAATCAGATTAGAGCCATAAGGGAGACTAGACATCTACCACCCCACTACCAGATTAGAGCCATAAGGGAGACTAGACATCTACCACCCCACTACCACTATCAGATTAGATCCACAAGGGAGACTAGACATCTACCACCCCACAACCACTATCAGATTAGAGCCTTAAAGGAGACTAGACATCTACCACCCCACTAGCACTATCAGATTAGAGCCATAAGGGAGACTAGACATCTACCACCCCACTACCACTATCAAATTAGAGCCATAGGGGAGACTAGATATCTACCTCCCCACTCCCACTATCAGATTAGAGCAATAAGGGAGACTAGACATCTACCACCCCACTACCTCTATCAGATTAGAGTCATAAGGGAGACTAGACATCTACCACCCCACTACCACTATCAGATTAGAGCCATAAGGGAGACTATACATCTACCACCCCACTATCAGATTAGAGCCATAAGGGAGACTAGACATCTACCACCCCACTATCAGATTAGAGCCATAAGGGAGACTAGACATCTACCACCCCACTATCACTATCAAATTAGAGCCATAAGGGAGACTAGACATCTACCAACCCACTATCAGATTAGAGCCATAAGGGAGACTAGACATCTACCACCCCACTATCAGATTAGAGCCATAAGGGAGACTAGACATCTACCACCCCACTACCACTATCAGATTAGAGCCATAAGAAAGCCTAGACATCTACCACTCCACTACCACTATCAGATTAGAGCCATAAGGGAGACTAGACATCTACCACCCCACTACCACTACGAGATTAGAGCCATAAGGGAGACTAGACATCAACCACCCCACTACCACTATCAGATTAGAGCAATAAGGGAGACTAGACATCTACCACCCCACTATAAGATTAGAGCCATAAGGGAGACTAGACATCTACCACCCCACTACCATTATCAAATTAGAGCCATAAGGGAGACTAGACATCTACCACCCCAATACCACTATCAAATTAGAGCCATAAGGGAGACTAGACATCTACCACTCCACTACCACTACCAGATTAGAGCCATAAGGGAGACTAGTCATCTACCGCCCCACTACCACTACCAGATTAGAGCCATAAGGGAGACTAGACATCTACCACCCCACTACCACTATAGAATTGGAGCCATAAGGGAGACTAGACATCTACCAACCTACAATCAGATTAGAGCCATAAGGGAGACTAGACATCTACCACCGCACTACCACTATTGGATTAGAGCCATAAGGGAGACTAGACATCTACCACCACACTACCACTATCAGATTAGAGCCACAAGGGAGACTAGACATCTACCACCCCACTACCACTACCAGATTAGAGCCACAAGGGAGACTAGACATCTACCACTCCACTACCACTATCAAATTAGAGCTATAAGGGAGACTAGATATCTACCACCCCACTACCACTATCAGATTAGAGCCATAAGGGAGACTAGACATCTACCACCCCACTACCACTATCAGATTAGAGCCACAAGGGAGACTAGACATCTACCACCCCACTACCACTACCAGATTAGAGCCATAAGGGAGACTAGACATCTACCACCCCACTACCACTATCAGATTAGAGCCATAAGGGAGACTAGACATCTACCACCCCACTACCACTATCAGATTAGAGCCATAAGGGAGACTAGACATCTAAAACCCCACTACCACTATCAGATTAGAGCCATAAGGGAGACTAGACATCTACCAACCCACTACCACTATCAGATTAGAGCCATAAGGGAGACTAGACATCTACCACCCCACTACCACTATAAAATTAGAGCCAGAAGGGAGACTAGACATCTACCACCCCACTACCACTATCAGATTAGAGCCATAAGGGAGACTAGACATCTACCACCCCACTACCACTATACAAATAAGAGCCAGAAGGGAGTCTAGACATCTACCACCCCACTACCACTATCAGATTAGAGCCATAAGGGAGACTAGACATCTACCATCCCACAATCAGATTAGAGCCATAAGGGAGACTAGACATCTACCACCCCACTATCAGATTAGAGCCATAAGGGAGACTAGACATCTACCACCCCACTACCACTATCAGATTAGATCCACAAGGGAGACTAGACATCTACCACCCCACAACCACTATCAGATTAGAGCCTTAAAGGAGACTAGACATCTACCACCCCACTAGCACTATCAGATTAGAGCCATAAGGGAGACTAGACATCTACCACCCCACTACCACTATCAAATTAGAGCCATAGGGGAGACTAGATATCTACCACCCCACTCCCACTATCAGATTAGAGCAAAAAGGGAGACTAGACATCTACCACCCCACTACCTCTATCAGATTAGAGTCATAAGGGAGACTAGACATCTACCACCCCACTACCACTATCAGATTAGAGCCATAAGGGAGACTAGACATCTACCACCCCACTATCAGATTAGAGCCATAAGGGAGAATAGACATCTACCACCCCACTACCACTATCAGATTAGAGCCATAAGGGAGACTAGACATCTACCATCCCACTACCACTACCAGATTAGAGCCATATGGGAGACTAGACATCTACCACTATCAAATTAGAGCCATAAGGGAGACTAGACATCTACCAACCCACTATCAGATTAGAGCCATAAGGGAGACTAGACATCTACCACCCCACTATCAGATTAGAGCCATAAGGGAGACTAGACATCTACCACCCCACTACCACTATCAGATTAGAGCCATAAGAAAGCCTAGACATCTACCACCCCTTCTACCACTATCAGATTAGAGCCATAAGGGAGACTAGACATCTACCACCCCAATATCAGATTAGAGCCATAAGGGAGACTAGACATCTACCACCCCACTACCACTATCAGATTAGAGCCACAAGGGAGACTAGACATCTACCACCCCACTACCACTACCAGATTAGAGCCATAAGGGAGACTAGACATCTACCACCCCACTACCTCTATCAGATTAGAGCCATAAGGGAGACTAGACATCTACCACCCCACTACCTCTATCAGATTAGAGCCATAAGGGAGACTAGACATCTACCACCCCACTACCACTACGAGATTAGAGCCATAAGGGAGACTAGACATCAACCACCCCACTACCACTATCAGATTAGAGCCATAAGGGAGACTAGACATCTACCACCCCACTATAAGATTAGAGCCATAAGGGAGACTAGACATCTACCACCCCACTACCACTATCAAATTAGAGCCATAAGGGAGACTAGACATCTACCACCCCAATACCACTATCAAATTAGAGCCATAAGGGAGACTAGACATCTACCACTCCACTACCACTACCAGATTAGAGCCATAAGGGAGACTAGACATCTACCACCCCACTACCACTATCAGGTTAGAGCCATAAGGGAGACTAGACATCAACCACCCCACTACCTCAATCAGATTAGAGCCATAAGGGAGCCTAGACATCTACCACCCCACTACCACTACGAGATTAGAGCCATAAGGGAGACTAGACATCTACCACCCCACTACCACTATCAGATTAGAGCCATAAGGGAGACTAGACATCTACCACCCCACTATAAGATTAGAGCCATAAGGGAGACTAGACATCTACCACCCCACTATCAGATTAGAGCCATAAGGGAGACTAGACATCTACCACCCCACTACCACTATCAGATTAGATCCACAAGGGAGACTAGACATCTACCACCCCACAACCACTATCAGATTAGAGCCTTAAAGGAGACTAGACATCTACCACCCCACTAGCACTATCAGATTAGAGCCATAAGGGAGACTAGACATCTACCACCCCACTACCACTATCAAATTAGAGCCATAGGGGAGACTAGATATCTACCACCCCACTCCCACTATCAGATTAGAGCAAAAAGGGAGACTAGACATCTACCACCCCACTACCTCTATCAGATTAGAGTCTTAAGGGAGACTAGACATCTACCACCCCACTACCTCTATCAGATTAGAGCCATAAGGGAGACTAGACATCTACCACCCCACTACCACTACGAGATTAGAGCCATAAGGGAGACTAGACATCAACCACCCCACTACCACTATCAGATTAGAGCCATAAGGGAGACTAGACATCTACCACCCCACTATAAGATTAGAGCCATAAGGGAGACTAGACATCTACCACCCCACTACCACTATCAAATTAGAGCCATAAGGGAGACTAGACATCTACCACCCCAATACCACTATCAAATTAGAGCCATAAGGGAGACTAGACATCTACCACTCCACTACCACTACCAGATTAGAGCCATAAGGGAGACTAGACATCTACCACCCCACTACCACCATCAAATTAGAGCCATAAGGGAGACTAGACATCTACCACCCCAATACCACTATCAAATTAGAGCCATAAGGGAGCCTAGACATCTACCACCCCACGACACCTATCAGATTAGATCCACAAGGGAGACTAGACATCTAGCACCCCACTACCACTATCAGATTAGAGCCATAAGGGAGACTAGACATCTACCACCCCAATACCACTATCAAATTAGAGCCATAAGGGAGACTAGACATCTACCACCCCACTACCACTATAAGATTAGAGCCATAAGGGAGACTAGACATCTACCACCCCACTACCACTATCAGATTAGAGCCATAAGGGAGACTAGACATCTACCACCCCACTACCACTATCAGATTAGAGCCACAAGGGAGACTAGACATCTACCACCCCACTACCACTATCAGATTAGAGCCATAAGGGAGACTAGACATCTACCACCCCACTACCACTACCAGATTAGAGCCATAAGGGAGACTAGACATCTACCACCCCACTACCACTATCAAATTAGAGCAATAAGGGAGCCTAGACATCTACCACCCCAATACCACTATCAAATTAGAGCCATAAGGGAGACTAGACATCTACCACCCCACTACCACTATCAGATTAGAGCCATAAGGGAGACTAGACATCAACCACCCCACTACCTCAATCAGATTAGAGCCATAAGGGAGACTAGACATCTACCACCACACTACCACTATCAGATTAGAGCCATAAGGGAGAAAGATATCTACCACCCCACTACCTCTGTCAGATTAGAGCCATAAGGGAGCCTAGACATCTACCACTACCAGATTAGAGCCATAAGGGAGACTAGACATCTACCACCCCACTACCACTATCAAATTAAAGCCATAAGGGAGACTAGACATCTACCACCCCACTACCACTATCAGATTAGAGGCATAAGGGAGACTAGACATCTACCACCCCACTACCACTACCAGATTAGAGCCACAAGGGAGACTAGACATCTACCACCCCACTACCACTACCAGATTAGAGCCACAAGGGAGACTAGACATCTACCACCCCACTACCACTATCAAATTAGAGCTATAAGGGAGACTAGATATCTACCACCCCACTACCACTATCAGATTAGAGCCATAAGGGAGACTAGACATCTACCACCCCACTACCACTATCAGATTAGAGCCACAAGGGAGACTAGACATCTACCACCCCACTACCACTACCAGATTAGAGCCATAAGGGAGACTAGACATCTACCACCACACTACCACTATCAGATTAGAGCCATAAGGGAGACTAGACATCTACCACCCCACTACCACTATCAGATTAGAGCCATAAGGGAGACTAGACATCTAAAACCCCACTACCACTATCAGATTAGAGCCATAAGGGAGACTAGACATCTACCAACCCACTACCACTATCAGATTAGAGCCATAAGGGAGACTAGACATCTACCACCCCACTACCACTATAAAATTACAGCCAGAAGGGAGACTAGACATCTACCACCCCAATACCACTATCAAATTAGAGCCATAAGGGAGACTAGACATCTACCACCCCACTACCACTATCAGATTAGAGCCATAAGGGAGAATAGACATCAACCACCCCACTACATCAATCAGATTAGAGCCATAAGGGAGACTAGACATCTACCACCACACTACCACTATCAGATTAGAGCCATAAGGGAGAAAGATATCTACCACCCCACTACCTCTGTCAGATTAGAGCCATAAGGGAGCCTAGACATCTACCACTACCAGATTAGAGCCATAAGGGAGACTAGACATCTACCACCCCACTACCACTATCAAATTAAAGCCATAAGGGAGACTAGACATCTACCACCCCACTACCACTATCAGATTAGAGGCATAAGGGAGACTAGACATCTACCACCCCACTACCACTACCAGATTAGAGCAATAAGGGAGACTAGACATCTACCACCTCACAATCAGATTAGGGCCATAGGGGAGACTAGACATCTACCACCCCACTACCACTATCAAATTAGAGCCATAAGGGAGACTAGACATCTACCACCCCACTACCACTATCAGATTAGAGCAATAAGGGAGACTAGACATCTACCACCCCACTACCACTATCAAATTAGAGCCATAAGGGAGACTATACAACTACCACCCCACTACCACTATCAGATTAGAGCCATAAGAGAGATTAGACATCTACCACCCAACTATCAGATTAGAGCCATAAGGGAGACTAGACATCTACCAACCCACTACCACTATCAAATTAGAGCCATAAGGGAGACTAGACATCTACCACCCCACTAACACTATCAGATTAGAGCCATGAGGGAGACTAGACATCTACCACCCCACTACCACTACCAGATTAGAGCAATAAGGGAGACTAGACATCTACCACCCCACTACCACTACCAGATTAGAGCCATAGGGGAGAATAGACATCTACCACCACATTACCTCTATCATATTAGAGCCATAAGGGAGACTAGACATCTACCACTACCAGATTAGAGCCAAAATTGGAGGCTAGACATCTACCACCCCACTACCACTATCAAATTAGAGCCATAAGGGAGACTAGACAACTACCACCCCACTACCACTACCAGATTAGAGCCATAAGGGAGATTAGACATCTACCACCCAACTATCAGATTAGAGCCACAAGCGAGTGTAGACATCTACCAACCCACTACCACAATCAAATTAGAGCCATAAGGGAGATAGACATCTACCACCCCACTACCACTATCAGATTAGAGGCATAAGGGAGACTAGACATCTACCACCCCACTACCACTACCAGATTAGAGCAATAAGGGAGACTAGACATCTACCACCCCACTACCACTATTAGACTCCCTTGTGGCTCTAATCTGATAGTGGTAGTGGGGTGGTAGATGTCTAGGCTCCCTTATGGCTCTAATCTGGTAGTGGTAGATGTCTAGACTCCCTTATGGCTCTAATTTGATAGTGGTAGTGGGGTGGTAGATGTCTAGTCTCCCTTATGGCTCTAATTTGATAGTGGTATTGGGGTAGTAGATGTCTAGTCTCCCTTATGGCTCTAATTTGATAGTGGTAGTGGGGTGGTAGATGTCTAGTCTCCCTTATGGTTCTAATCTGATAGTGGTAGTGGGGTGGTAGATGTCTAGTCTCCCTTTTGTCTCTAATTTGATAGTGGTAGTGGGGTGGTAGATGTCTAGTCTCCCTTATGGCTCTAATCTGATAGTGGGGTGGTAGATGTCTTGTCTCCCTTATGGCTCTAATTTGATAGTGGTAGTGGGGTGGTAGATGTCTAGTCTCCCTTATTGCTCTAATCTGGTAGTGGTAGTGGGGTGGTAGATGTCTAGTCTCCCTTATGGCTCTAATTTGATAATGGTAGTGGGGTGGTAGATGTCTAGTCTGCTTTATGGCTATAATCTGACAGTGGTAGTGGGGTAGTAGATGTCTAGTCTCCCTTCTGGGTCTAATCTGGTAGTGGTAGATGTCTAGTCTCCTTTATGGGTCTAATCTGATAGTGGTAGTGGGGTGGTAGATGTCTAGTCTCCCTTATGGCTCTAATCTGATAGTTTTAGTGTGGTGGTAGATGTCTAGTCTCCCGTATGGTTCTAATCTGATAGTGGTAGTGGGGTGGTGGATGTCGAATCTCCCTTATGGCTCTAATCAGGGAATGTGGTAGTTGGGTTGTACATGTCTAGTCTCCATTATGGCTCTAATTGGATATTGGTAGTGGGGTGGTAGATGTCTAGTCTGCTTTATGACTCTAATCTGGTAGTGGTAGTGGGGTGGTAGATGTCTAGTCTCCCTTATGGCTCTAATCTGATAGTGGTAGTGAAATGGTAGATGTCTAGTCTCCCTTATGGCTCTAATCTTATAGTGGTAGTGTGGTGGTAGATATCTAGTCTCCCTTATGGCTCTAATTTGATAGTGGTAGTGGGGTGGTATATGTCTAGTCTCCCTTATGGCTCTAATCTGGTAGTGGTAGCGGGGTGGTAGATGTCTAGTCTCCCTTATGGCTCTAATCTGATAGTGGTAGTGGGGTGGTAGATGTCTAGGCTCCCTTGTGGCTATATTCTGATAGTGGTAGTGTGGTGGTAGATGTCTAGTCTCCCTCATGGCTTTAATCTGGTAGTGGTAGTGGGGTGGTAGATGTCTAGTCTCCCTTATGGCTCTAATCTGATAGTGGTAGTGGGGTGGTAGATGTCTAGTCTCCCGTATGGCTCTAATCTGATAGTGGTAGTGGGGTGGTAGATATCTAGTCTCCCTTATGGCTCTAATCTGGTAGTGGTAGTAGGGTGGTAGATGTCTAGTCTCCCTTATGGCTCTAATCTGATAGAGGTAGTGGGGTGGTAGATGTCTAGTCTCCCTTATGACTCTAATCTAGTAGTGGGAGTGGGGTGGTAGATATCTAGTCTCCCCTATGGCTCTAATTTGATAGTCGTAGTGGGGTGGTAGATGTCTAGTCTCCCTTATGGCTCTAATCTCGTAGTGGGAGTGGGGTGGAAGATGTCTAGTCTCCCTTGTGGCTCTAATCTGGTATTGGTAGTGGGTGGTAGATGTCTAGTCTCCCTTATGGCTCTAATCTGATAGTGGTAGTGGGGTGGTAGATGTCTTGTCTCCCTTATGGCTCTAATCTGATAGAAGTAGTGGGGTGGTAGATGTCTAGTCTCCCTTATGGCTCTAATCTGGTAGTGGGAGTGGGGTGGTAGATATCTAGTCTCCCCTATGGCTCTAATTTGATAGTGGTAGTGGGGTGGTAGATGTCTAGTCTTCCTTATGGCTCTAATCTGATAGTGGGGTGGTAGATGTCTAGTCTCCCTTATGGCTCTAATCTGATAGAGGTAGTGGGGTGGTAGATGTCTAGTCTCCCCTATGGCTCTAATCTGGTAGTGGGAGTGTGGTGGTAGATATCTAGTCTCCCTTATGGCTCTAATCTGATACTGGGGTGGTAGATGTCTAGTCTCCCTTATGGCTCTAATCTCGTAGTGGGAGTGGGGTGGAAGATGTCTAGTCTCCCTTGTGGCTCTAATCTGGTATTGGTAGTGGGTGGTAGATGTCTAGTCTCCCTTATGGCTCTAATCTGATAGTGGTAGTGGGGTGGTAGATGTCTAGTCTCCCTTATGGCTCTAATCTGGTAGTGGGAGTGGGGTGGTAGATATCTAGTCTCCCCTATGGCTCTAATTTGATAGTGGTAGTGGGGTGGTAGATGTCTAGTCTCCCTTATGGCTCTAATCTGGTAGTGGTAGTGGGGTGGTAGATGTCTAGTCTCCCTTATGGCTCTAATCTGATAGTGGGTTGGTAGATGTCTAGTCTCCCTTATGGCTTTAATTTCATAGTGTTAGTGGGGTGGTAGATGTCTAGTCTCCCTTACGGCTTTAATCTGGTAGTGGTAGTCGGGTGGTAGATGTCTAGTCTCCCTTATGGCTCTAATCTGGTAGTGGGAGTGGGGTGGTAGATATCTAGTCTCCCCTATGGCTCTAATTTGATAGTCGTAGTGGGGTGGTAGATGTCTAGTCTCCCTTATGGCTCTAATCTCGTAGTGGTAGTGGGGTGGTAGATGTCTAGTCTCCCTTATGGCTCTAATCTCGTAGTGGGAGTGGGGTGGAAGATGTCTAGTCTCCCTTGTGGCTCTAATCTGGTATTGGTAGTGGGTGGTAGATGTCTAGTCTCCCTTATGGCTCTAATCTGATAGTGGTAGTGGGGTGGTAGATGTCTTGTCTCCCTTATGGCTCTAATCTGAAAAAGTAGTGGGGTGGTAGATGTCTAGTCTCCCTTATGGCTCTAATCTGGTAGTGGGAGTGGGGTGGTAGATATCTAGTCTCCCCTATGGCTCTAATTTGATAGTGGTAGTGGGGTGGTAGATGTCTAGTCTCCCTTATGGCTCTAATCTGATTGTGGGGTGGTAGATGTCTAGTCTCCCTTATGGCTCTAATCTGATAGAGGTAGTGGGGTGGTAGATGTCTAGTCTAACCTATGGCTCTAATCTGGTAGTGGGAGTGTGGTGGTAGATATCTATTGTCCCTTATGGCTCTAATCTGATACTGGGGTGGTAGATGTCTAGTCTCCCTTATGGCTATAATCTCGTAGTGGGAGTGGGGTGGAAGATGTCTAGTCTCCCTTGTGGCTCTAATCTGGTATTGGTAGTGGGTGGTAGATGTCTAGTCTCCCTTATGGCTCTAATCTGATAGTGGTAGTGGGGTGGTAGATGTCTTGTCTCCCTTATGGCTCTAATCTGATAGAAGTAGTGGGGTGGTAGATGTCTAACCTCCCTTATGGCTATATTCTGATAGTGGTAGTGTGGTGGTAGATGTCTAGTTTCCTTAATGGCTTTAATCTGGTAGTGGTAGTGGGGTGGTAGATGTCTAGTCTCCCTTATGGCTCTAATCTGGTAGTGGTAGTGGGGTGGTAGATGTCTTGTCTCCCGTATGGCTCTAATCTGATAGTGGTAGTGGGGTGGTAGATATCTAGTCTCCCTTATGGCTCTAATCTGGTAGTGGTAGTGGGGTGGTAGATGTCTAGGCTCCCTTATGGCTCTAATCTGATAGAGGTAGTGGGGTGGTAGATGTCTAGTCTCCCTTATGGCTCTAATCTGGTAGTGGGAGTGGGGTGGTAGATATCTAGTCTCCCCTATGGCTCTAATTTGATAGTCGTAGTGGGGTGGTAGATGTCTAGTCTCCCTTATGGCTCTAATCTCGTAGTGGTAGTGGGGTGGTAGATGTCTAGTCTCCCTTATGGCTCTAATCTCGTAGTGGGAGTGGGGTGGTAGATGTCAAGTCTCCCTTATGGCTCTAATCTGATAGTGGTAGTGGGGTGGTAGATGTCTTGTCTCCCTTATGGCTCTAATCTGATAGTGGGGTGGTAGATGTTTTGTCTCCCTTATGGCTATAATCTGATAGTGGGTTGGTAGATGTCTAGTCTCCCTTATGGCTTTAATTTCATAGTGTTAGTGGGGTGGTAGATGTCTAGTCTCCCTTATGGCTCTAATCTGATAGTGGTAGTGGGGTGGTAGATGTCTTGTCTCCCTTATGGCTCTAATCTGATAGAAGTAGTGGGGTGGTAGATGTCTAGTCTCCCTTATGGCTCTAATCTGGTAGTGGGAGTGGGGTGGTAGATATCTAGTCTCCCCTATGGCTCTAATTTGATAGTGGTAGTGGGGTGGTAGATGTCTAGTCTTCCTTATGGCTCTAATCTGATAGTGGGGTGGTAGATGTCTAGTCTCCCTTATGGCTCTAATCTGATAGAGGTAGTGGGGTGGTAGATGTCTAGTCTCCCCTATGGCTCTAATCTGGTAGTGGGAGTGTGGTGGTAGATATCTAGTCTCCCTTATGGCTCTAATCTGATACTGGGGTGGTAGATGTCTAGTCTCCCTTATGGCTCTAATCTCGTAGTGGGAGTGGGGTGGAAGATGTCTAGTCTCCCTTGTGGCTCTAATCTGGTATTGGTAGTGGGTGGTAGATGTCTAGTCTCCCTTATGGCTCTAATCTGATAGTGGTAGTGGGGTGGTAGATGTCTAGTCTCCCTTATGGCTCTAATCTGGTAGTGGGAGTGGGGTGGTAGATATCTAGTCTCCCCTATGGCTCTAATTTGATAGTGGTAGTGGGGTGGTAGATGTCTAGTCTCCCTTATGGCTCTAATCTGGTAGTGGTAGTGGGGTGGTAGATGTCTAGTCTCCCTTATGGCTCTAATCTGATAGTGGGTTGGTAGATGTCTAGTCTCCCTTATGGCTTTAATTTCATAGTGTTAGTGGGGTGGTAGATGTCTAGTCTCCCTTACGGCTTTAATCTGGTAGTGGTAGTCGGGTGGTAGATGTCTAGTCTCCCTTATGGCTCTAATCTGGTAGTGGGAGTGGGGTGGTAGATATCTAGTCTCCCCTATGGCTCTAATTTGATAGTCGTAGTGGGGTGGTAGATGTCTAGTCTCCCTTATGGCTCTAATCTCGTAGTGGTAGTGGGGTGGTAGATGTCTAGTCTCCCTTATGGCTCTAATCTCGTAGTGGGAGTGGGGTGGAAGATGTCTAGTCTCCCTTGTGGCTCTAATCTGGTATTGGTAGTGGGTGGTAGATGTCTAGTCTCCCTTATGGCTCTAATCTGATAGAAGTAGTGGGGTGGTAGATGTCTAGTCTCCCTTATGGCTCTAATCTGGTAGTGGGAGTGGGGTGGTAGATATCTAGTCTCCCCTATGGCTCTAATTTGATAGTGGTAGTGGGGTGGTAGATGTCTAGTCTCCCTTATGGCTCTAATCTGATAGTGGGGTGGTAGATGTCTAGTCTCCCTTATGGCTCTAATCTGATAGAGGTAGTGGGGTGGTAGATGTCTAGTCTAACCTATGGCTCTAATCTGGTAGTGGGAGTGTGGTGGTAGATATCTATTGTCCCTTATGGCTCTAATCTGATACTGGGGTGGTAGATGTCTAGTCTCCCTTATGACTATAATCTCGTAGTGGGAGTGGGGTGGAAGATGTCTAGTCTCCCTTGTGGCTCTAATCTGGTATTGGTAGTGGGTGGTAGATGTCTAGTCTCCCTTATGGCTCTAATCTGATAGTGGTAGTGGGGTGGTAGATGTCTTGTCTCCCTTATGGCTCTAATCTGATAGAAGTAGTGGGGTGGTAGATGTCTAACCTCCCTTATGGCTATATTCTGATAGTGGTAGTGTGGTGGTAGATGTCTAGTTTCCTTAATGGCTTTAATCTGGTAGTGGTAGTGGGGTGGTAGATGTCTAGTCTCCCTTATGGCTCTAATCTGGTAGTGGTAGTGGGGTGGTAGATGTCTTGTCTCCCGTATGGCTCTAATCTGATAGTGGTAGTGGGGTGGTAGATATCTAGTCTCCCTTATGGCTCTAATCTGGTAGTGGTAGTGGGGTGGTAGATGTCTAGGCTCCCTTATGGCTCTAATCTGATAGAGGTAGTGGGGTGGTAGATGTCTAGTCTCCCTTATGGCTCTAATCTGGTAGTGGGAGTGGGGTGGTAGATATCTAGTCTCCCCTATGGCTCTAATTTGATAGTCGTAGTGGGGTGGTAGATGTCTAGTCTCCCTTATGGCTCTAATCTCGTAGTGGTAGTGGGGTGGTAGATGTCTAGTCTCCCTTATGGCTCTAATCTCGTAGTGGGAGTGGGGTGGTAGATGTCAAGTCTCCCTTATGGCTCTAATCTGATAGTGGTAGTGGGGTGGTAGATGTCTTGTCTCCCTTATGGCTCTAATCTGATAGTGGGGTGGTAGATGTTTTGTCTCCCTTATGGCTATAATCTGATAGTGGGTTGGTAGATGTCTAGTCTCCCTTATGGCTTTAATTTCATAGTGTTAGTGGGGTGGTAGATGTCTAGTCTCCCTTATGGCTCTAATCTGATAGTGGTAGTGGGGTGGTAGATGTCTAGTCTCCCTTGTGGCTCTATTCTGATAGTGGTAGTGTGGTGGTAGGTGTCTAGTCTCCCTTATGGCTTTAATCTGGTAGTGGTAGTCCGGTGGTAGATGTCTAGTTTCCCTTATGGCTCTAATCTGGTAGTGGTAGTGGGGTGGTAGATGTCTAGTCTCCCTTATGGCTCTAATCTGATAGAGGTAGTGGGGTGGTAGATGTCTAGTCTCCCTTATGGCTCTAATCTGGTAGTGGGAGTGGGGTGGTAGATATCTAGTCTCCCCTATGGCTCTAATTTGATAGTGGTATTGGGGTGGTAGATGTCTAGTCTGCATTATGGCTCTAATCTGATAGTTGTAGTGGGGTGGTAGATGTCTAGTCTCCCTTATGGCTCTAATCTGATGGTGGTAGATGTCTAGTCTCCCTTATGGCTCTAATCTGGTAGTGGTAGTGGGGTGGTAGATGTCTAGTCTCCCTTATGGCTCTAATCTGATAGTGGTAGTGGGGTGGTAGATGTCTAGTCTCCCTTATGGCTCTAATCTGATAGTGGTAGTGGGGTGGTAGATGTCTAGGCTCCCTTATGGCTCTAATCTGGTAGTGGTAGTGGGGTGGTAGATGTGTAGTCTCCCTTGTGGCTCTAATCTGATAGTGGTAGTGGGGTGGTAGATGTCTAGTCTCCCTTATGGCTCTAATCTGATAGTGATAGTGGGGTGGAAGATGTCTAGTCTCCCTTGTGGCTCTAATCTGGTATTGGTAGTGGGTGGTAGATGTCAAGTCTCCCTTATGGCTCTAATCTGATAGTGGGGTGGTAGATGTCTAGTCTCCCTTATGGCTCTAATCTGATAGTGGTAGTGGGGTGGTAGATGTCTAGTCTCCCTTATGGCTCTAATCTGATAGAAGTAGTGGGGTGGTAGATGTCTAGTCTCCCTTATGGCTCTAATCTGGTAGTGGGAGTGGGGTGGTAGATATCTAGTCTCCCCTATGGCTCTAATTTGATAGTGGTAGTGGGGTGGTAGATGTCTAGTCTCCCTTATGTCTCTAATCTGGTAGTGGTAGTGGGGTGGTAGATGTCTAGTCTCCCTTATGGCTAAAATTTGATAGTGGTAGTGGGGTGGTAGATGTCTAGTCTCCCTTATGGCTCTAATCTGGTAGTGGGGTGGTAGATGTCTAGTCTCCCCTATGGCTCTAATCTGGTAGTGGGAGTGGGGTGGTAGAAAGCTAGTCTCCCTTATGGCTCTAATCTGATAGTGGGTTGGTACATGTCTAGTCTCCCTTATGGCTTTATTTCATAGTGTTAGTGGGGTGGAAGGTGTCAAGTCTCCCTTATGGCTCTAATCTGATAGTGGGTTGGTAGATGTCTAGTCTCCCTTATGTCTTTAATTTGATAGTGTTAGTGGGGTGGTAGATGTCTAGTCTCCCTTATGGCTCTAATCTGGTAGTGGTAGTGGAGTGGTAGATTTCTAGTCTCCCTTATGGCTCTAATCTGATAGTGGGGTGGTAGATGTCTAGTCTCCCTTATGGCTCTAATCTGATAGTGGTAGTGGGGTGGTAGATGTCAAGACTCCCTTATGGCTCTAATCTGGTAGTGAGAGTGGGGTGGTAGATGTCTAGTCTCCCTTATGGCTCTAATCTGATAGAGGTAGTGGGGTGGTAGATGTCTAGTCTCCCTTATGGCTCTAATCTGATACTGGGGTGGTAGATGTCTAGTCTCCCTTATGGCTCTAATCTGATAGTGGGTAGGGAGATGTTTAGTCTCCCTTATGGCTCTAATCTGATAGTGGTGGTGGGGTGGTAGATGTCTAGTCTCCCTTATGGTTCTAATCTGATAGTGGTAGTGGGGTGGTAGATGTCTAGTCTCCCTTATGGCTCTAATCTGATAGTGGTAGTGGGGTGGTACATGTCTAGTCTCCCTTATGGCTCTAATCTGATAGTGGTAGTGGGGTGGTAGATGTCAAGTCTCCCTTATGGCTTTAATCTGTTAGTGAAATTGGGGTGGTAGATGTCTAGTCTCCCTTATGGCTCTAATCTGATAGTGGTAGTGGGGTGGTAGATGTCAAGACTCCCTTATGGCTTTAATCTGTTAGTGGTAGTGGGGTGGTAGATGTCTAGTCTCCTTTATGGCTCTAATTTGATAGTGGTATTGGGGTGGTAGATGTCTAGTTTCCTTTATGGCTCTAATTTGATAGTGGTAGTGGGGTGGTAGATGTCTAGTCTCCCTTATGGCTTTAATCTGGTAGTGGTAGTGGGGTGGTAGATGTCTAGTCTCCCTTATGGCTCTAATTTGATAGTGGTATTGGGGTAGTAGATGTCTAGTCTCCCTTATGGCTCTAAATTGATAGTGGTAGTGGGGTGGTAGATGTCTAGTCTCCCTTATGGCTCTAATCTTATAGTGGGGTGGTAGATGTCTAGTCTCCCTTATGGCTCTAATCTGATAGAAGTAGTGGGGTGGTAGATGTCTAGTCTCCCTTATGGCTCTAATCTGGTAGTGAGAGTGGGGTGGTAGATGTCTAGTCTCCCTTCTGGCTCTAATCTGATAGAGGTAGTGGGGTGGTAGATGTCTAGTCTCCCTTATGGCTCTAATCTGATACTGGGGTGGTAGATGTCTAGTCTCCCTTATGGCTCTAATCTGATAGTGGGTAGGGAGATGTGTAGTCTCCCTTATGGCTCTAATCTGATAGTGGTGGTGGGGTGGTAGATGTCTAGTCTCCCTTATGGTTCTAATCTGATAGTGGTAGTGGGGTGGTAGATGTCTAGTCTCCCTTATGGCTCTAATCTGATAGTGGTAGTGGGGTGGTACATGTCTAGTCTCCCTTATGGCTCTAATCTGATAGTGGTAGTGGGGTGGTAGATGCCAATTCTCCCTTATGGCTTTAATCTGTTAGTGAAATTGGGGTGGTAGATGTCTAGTCTCCCCTATGGCTCTAATTTGATAGTGGGGTGGTAGATGTCTAGTCTCCCTTATGGCTCTAATCTGATAGTGGTAGTGGGGTGGTAGGTGTCTAGTCTCCCTTATGGCTCTAATCTGATAGAGGTAGCGGGGTGGTAGATGTCTAGTCTCCCTTATGGCTCTAATCTGGTAGTGGTAGTGGGGTGGTAGATGTCTAGTCTCCCTTATGGCTCTAATCTGATAGTGGTAGTGGGGTGGTAGATGTCAAGTCTCCCTTATGGCTCTAATCTGATATTGGGTTGGTAGATGTCTAGTCTCCCTTATGGCTTTAAATTGATAGTGGTAGTGGGGTGGTAGACGTCTAGTCTTCCTTATGGCTCTAATCTGGTAATGGTAGTGGGGTGGTAGATGTCTAGTCTCCCTTATGGCTTTAATCTGGTAGTGGTAGTGGGGTGGTAGATGTCTAGTCTCCCTTATGGCTCTAATTTGATAGTGGTATTGGGGTAGTAGATGTCTAGTCTCCCTTATGGCTCTAAATTGATAGTGGTAGTGGGGTGGTAGATGTCTAGTCTCCCTTATGGCTCTAATCTTATAGTGGGGTGGTAGATGTCTAGTCTCCCTTATGGCTCTAATCTGATAGAAGTAGTGGGGTGGTAGATGTCT
Source organism: Salvelinus fontinalis (assembly GCF_029448725.1). NCBI lineage: Eukaryota > Metazoa > Chordata > Actinopteri > Salmoniformes > Salmonidae > Salvelinus > Salvelinus fontinalis. The sequence continues at coordinate 574,042 of NW_026600247.1, forward strand.
AGTCTCCCTTATGGCTCTAATCTGGTAGTGAGAGTGGGGTGGTAGATGTCTAGTCTCCCTTCTGGCTCTAATCTGATAGAGGTAGTGGGGTGGTAGATGTCTAGTCTCCCTTATGGCTCTAATCTGATACTGGGGTGGTAGATGTCTAGTCTCCCTTATGGCTCTAATCTGATAGTGGGTAGGGAGATGTGTAGTCTCCCTTATGGCTCTAATCTGATAGTGGTGGTGGGGTGGTAGATGTCTAGTCTCCCTTATGGTTCTAATCTGATAGTGGTAGTGGGGTGGTAGATGTCTAGTCTCCCTTATGGCTCTAATCTGATAGTGGTAGTGGGGTGGTACATGTCTAGTCTCCCTTATGGCTCTAATCTGATAGTGGTAGTGGGGTGGTAGATGCAAATTCTCCCTTATGGCTTTAATCTGTTAGTGAAATTGGGGTGGTAGATGTCTAGTCTCCCCTATGGCTCTAATTTGATAGTGGGGTGGTAGATGTCTAGTCTCCCTTATGGCTCTAATCTGATAGTGGTAGTGGGGTGGTAGGTGTCTAGTCTCCCTTATGGCTCTAATCTGATAGAGGTAGCGGGGTGGTAGATGTCTAGTCTCCCTTATGGCTCTAATCTGGTAGTGGTAGTGGGGTGGTAGATGTCTAGTCTCCCTTATGGCTCTAATCTGATAGTGGTAGTGGGGTGGTAGATGTCAAGTCTCCCTTATGGCTCTAATCTGATATTGGGTTGGTAGATGTCTAGTCTCCCTTATGGCTTTAAGTTGATAGTGGTAGTGGGGTGGTAGATGTCTAGTCTTCCTTATGGCTCTAATCTGGTAATGGTAGTGGGGTGGTAGATGTCTAGTCTCCCTTATGGCTCTAATCTGATAGTGGTAGTGGGGTGGTAGATGTCTAGTCTCCCTTATGGCTCTAATCTGATATTGGTAGTGGGGTGGTAGATGTCTAGTCTCCCTTATGGCTCTAATTTGATAGTGGTAGTGGGGTGGTAGATGCCTAGTCTCCCTTATGGCTCTAATCGGATAGTGGGGTGGTAGATGTCTAGTCTCCCTTATGGCTCTAATCTGATAGTGGTAGTGGGGTGGTATATGTCTAGACTCCCTTATGGCTCTTATTTGTATAGTGGTAGTGGGGTGGTAGATGTCTAGTCTCCCTTATGGCTCTAATCTGATAGTGGTAGTGGGGTGGTAGATGTCTAGTCTCCCTTCTGGCTCTAATTTGATAGTGGTAGTGGGGTGGTAGATGTCCAGTCTCCCTTATAGCTCTAATCTGATAGTGGTAGTGGGGTGGTAGATGTCTAGTCTCCCTTATGGCTCTAATCTGACAGTGGTAGTGGGGTGGTAGATGTCTAGTCTCCCTTATGGCTCTAATCCGATAGTGGTAGTGGGGTGGTAGATGTCTAGTCTCCCTTATGGCTCTAATCTCGTAGTGGTAGTGGGGTGGTAGATGTCTAGTCTCCCTTATGGCTCTAATCTGATAGTGGTAGTGGGGTGGTAGATGTCTAGTCTCCCTTATGGCTTTAATCTGATAGAGGTAGTGGGGTGGTAGATGTCTAGTCTCCCTTATGGCTCTAATCTCGTAGTGGTAGTGGGGTGGTAGATGTCTAGTCTCCCTTATGGCTCTAATCTGATCGTGGTAGTGGGGTGGTAGATGTCTAGTCTCCCTTATGGCTCTAATCTGATAGTGGTAGTGGGGTGGTAGATGTGTAGTCTCCCTTATGGCTCTAATCTGATCTTGGTAGTGGGGTGGTAGATGTCTAGTCTCCCTTATGGCTCTAATCTGATAGTGGTAGTGGGGTGGTAGATGTCTAGTCTCCCTTATGGCTCTAATATGGTAGTGGTAGTGGGGTGGTAGATGTCTAGTCTCCCTTATGGCTCTAATCTGATAGTGGTAGTGGGGTGTTGTAGATGTCTAGTCTCCATTATGGCTCTAATCTGGTAGTGGTAGATGTATAGGCCCCCTTATGGCTCAAATCTGATAGTGGTAGTTGGGTGGTAGATGTCTAGTCTCCCTTATGGCTCTAATCTGATAGTGGTAGTGGGGTGGTAGATGGCTAGTCTCCCTTATGGCTCTAATTTGATAGTGGTAGTTGAGTGGTAGATGTCTAGTCTCACTTATGGCTCTAATCTGATAGGGGGGTAGTAGATGTCTAGTCTCCCTCATGGCTCTAATCTGGTAGTGGTAGATGTCTAGTCTCCCTTATGGCTCTAATTTGATAGTGGTAGTGGGGTGGTAGATGTCTAGTCTCCCTTATGGCTCTAATTTGATAGTGGTAGTGGGGTGGTAGATGTCTAGTCTCCCTTATGGCTCTAATCTGATAGTGGTAGTGGGGTTGTATATGTCTAGACTCCCTTATGGCGCTTATTTGTATAGTGGTAGTGGGGTGGTAGATGTCTAGTCTCCCTTATGGCTCTAATCTGATAGTGGTAGTGGGGTGGGAGATGTCTAGTCTCCCTTCTGGCTCTAATTTGATAGTGGTAGTGGGGTGGTAGATGTCTAGTCTCCCTTTATGGCTCTAATCTGATAGTGGTAGTGGGGTGGTAGATGTCTAGTCTCCCTTATGGCTCTAATCTGACAGTGGTAGTGGGGTGGTAGATGTCTAGTCTCCCTTATGGCTCTAATCTGATAGTGGTAGTGGGGTGGTAGATGTCTAGTCTCCCTTACGGCTCTAATCCGATAGTGGTAGTGGGGTGGTAGATGTCTAGCCTCCCTAATGGCTCTAATCTCGTAGTGGTAGTGGGGTGGTAGATGTCTAGTCTCCCTTATGGCTCTAATCTGATAGTGGTAGTGGGGTGGTAGATGTCTAGTCTCCCGTATGGCTTTAATCTGATAGAGGTAGTGGGGTGGTAGATGTCTAGTCTCCCTTATGGCTCTAATCTTTTAGTGGTAGTGGGGTGGTAGATGTCTAGTCTCCCTTATGGCTCTAATCTGATAGTGGTAGTGGGGTGGTAGATGTCCAGTCTCCCTTATGGCTCTAATCTGATAGTGGTAGTGGGGTGGCAGATGTCTAGTCTCCCTTATGGCTCTAATCTGATAGTGGTAGTGGGGTTTTAGATGTCTAGTCTCCCTTATGGCTCTAATCTGACAGTGGTAGTGGGGTGGTAGATGTCTAGTCTCCCTTATGGCTCTAATCTGATAGTGGTAGTGGGGTGGTAGATGTCTAGTCTCCCTTATGGCTCTAATCTGATAGAGGTAGTGGGGTGGTAGATGTCTAGTCTCCCTTATGGCTCTAATCTGGTAGTGGGAGTGGGGTGGTAGATGTATAGTCTCCCTTATGGCTCTAATCTGATAGTGGTAGTGGGGTGGTAGATGTCCAGTCTCCCTTATGGCTCTAATCTGATAGTGGTAGTGGGGTGGCAGATGTCTAGTCTCCCTTATGGCTCTAATCTGATAGTGGTAGTGGGGTGGTAGATGTCTAGTCTCCCTTATGGCTTTAATATGAGAGAGGTAGTGGGGTGGTAGATGTCTAGTCTCCCTTATGGCTCTAATCTCGTAGTGGTAGTGGGGTGGTAGATGTCTAGTCTCCCTTATGGCTCTAATCTGATAGTGGTAGTGGGTTGGTAGATGTCTAGTCTCGCTTATGGCTCTAATCTGATAGTGGTAGTGGGGTGGTAGATGTCTATTCTCCCTTATGGCTCTAATCTGATAGTGGTAGTGGGGTGGTAGATGTCTAGTCTCCCTTATGGCTCTAATATGGTAGTGGTAGTGGGGTGGTAGATGTCTAGTCTCCCTTATGGCTCTAATCTGATAGTGGTAGTGGGGTGGTAGATGTCTAGTCTCCCTTATGGCTCTAATCTCGTAGTGGTAGTGGGGTGGTAGATGTCTAGTCTCCCTTATGGTTCTAATCTGATAGTGGTAGTGGGGTGGTAGATGTCTATTCTCCCTTATGGCTCTAATCTGATAGTGGTAGTGGGGTGGTAGATGTCTAGTCTCCCTTATGGCTCTAATATGGTAGTGGTAGTGGGGTGGTAGATGTCTAGTCTCCATTATGGCTCTAATCTGGTAGTGGTAGATGTATAGGCCCCCTTATGGCTCAAATCTGATAGTGGTAGTTGGGTGGTAGATGTCTAGTCTCCCTTATGGCTCTAATCTGATAGTGGTAGTGGGGTGGTAGATGGCTAGTCTCCCTTATGGCTCTAATTTGATAGTGGTAGTTGAGTGGTAGATGTCTAGTCTCACTTATGGCTCTAATCTGATAGGGGGGTAGTAGATGTCTAGTCTCCCTCATGGCTCTAATCTGGTAGTGGTAGATGTCTAGTCTCCCTTATGGCTCTAATTTGATAGTGGTAGTGGGGTGGTAGATGTCTAGTCTCCCTTATGGCTCTAATTTGATAGTGGTAGTGGGGTGGTAGATGTCTAGTCTCCCTTATGGCTCTAATCTGATAGTGGTAGTGGGGTTGTATATGTCTAGACTCCCTTATGGCGCTTATTTGTATAGTGGTAGTGGGGTGGTAGATGTCTAGTCTCCCTTATGGCTCTAATCTGATAGTGGTAGTGGGGTGGGAGATGTCTAGTCTCCCTTCTGGCTCTAATTTGATAGTGGTAGTGGGGTGGTAGATGTCTAGTCTCCCTTTATGGCTCTAATCTGATAGTGGTAGTGGGGTGGTAGATGTCTAGTCTCCCTTATGGCTCTAATCTGACAGTGGTAGTGGGGTGGTAGATGTCTAGTCTCCCTTATGGCTCTAATCTGATAGTGGTAGTGGGGTGGTAGATGTCTAGTCTCCCTTACGGCTCTAATCCGATAGTGGTAGTGGGGTGGTAGATGTCTAGCCTCCCTAATGGCTCTAATCTCGTAGTGGTAGTGGGGTGGTAGATGTCTAGTCTCCCTTATGGCTCTAATCTGATAGTGGTAGTGGGGTGGTAGATGTCTAGTCTCCCGTATGGCTTTAATCTGATAGAGGTAGTGGGGTGGTAGATGTCTAGTCTCCCTTATGGCTCTAATCTTTTAGTGGTAGTGGGGTGGTAGATGTCTAGTCTCCCTTATGGCTCTAATCTGATAGTGGTAGTGGGGTGGTAGATGTCCAGTCTCCCTTATGGCTCTAATCTGATAGTGGTAGTGGGGTGGCAGATGTCTAGTCTCCCTTATGGCTCTAATCTGATAGTGGTAGTGGGGTTTTAGATGTCTAGTCTCCCTTATGGCTCTAATCTGACAGTGGTAGTGGGGTGGTAGATGTCTAGTCTCCCTTATGGCTCTAATCTGATAGTGGTAGTGGGGTGGTAGATGTCTAGTCTCCCTTATGGCTCTAATCTGATAGAGGTAGTGGGGTGGTAGATGTCTAGTCTCCCTTATGGCTCTAATCTGGTAGTGGGAGTGGGGTGGTAGATGTATAGTCTCCCTTATGGCTCTAATCTGATAGTGGTAGTGGGGTGGTAGATGTCCAGTCTCCCTTATGGCTCTAATCTGATAGTGGTAGTGGGGTGGCAGATGTCTAGTCTCCCTTATGGCTCTAATCTGATAGTGGTAGTGGGGTGGTAGATGTCTAGTCTCCCTTATGGCTTTAATATGAGAGAGGTAGTGGGGTGGTAGATGTCTAGTCTCCCTTATGGCTCTAATCTCGTAGTGGTAGTGGGGTGGTAGATGTCTAGTCTCCCTTATGGCTCTAATCTGATAGTGGTAGTGGGTTGGTAGATGTCTAGTCTCGCTTATGGCTCTAATCTGATAGTGGTAGTGGGGTGGTAGATGTCTATTCTCCCTTATGGCTCTAATCTGATAGTGGTAGTGGGGTGGTAGATGTCTAGTCTCCCTTATGGCTCTAATATGGTAGTGGTAGTGGGGTGGTAGATGTCTAGTCTCCCTTATGGCTCTAATCTGATAGTGGTAGTGGGGTGGTAGATGTCTAGTCTCCCTTATGGCTCTAATCTCGTAGTGGTAGTGGGGTGGTAGATGTCTAGTCTCCCTTATGGTTCTAATCTGATAGTGGTAGTGGGGTGGTAGATGTCTATTCTCCCTTATGGCTCTAATCTGATAGTGGTAGTGGGGTGGTAGATGTCTAGTCTCCCTTATGGCTCTAATATGGTAGTGGTAGTGGGGTGGTAGATGTCTAGTCTCCCTTATGGCTCTAATCTGATAGTGGTAGTGGGGTGGTAGATGTCTAGTCTCCCTTATGGCTCTAATCTCGTAGTGGTAGTGGGGTGGTAGATGTCTAGTCTCCCTTATGGTTCTAATCTGATAGTGGTAGTGGGGTGGTAGATGTCTAGTCTCCCTTATGGCTCTAATCTGATATTGGTAGTGGGGTGGTAGATGTCTAGTCTCCCTTATGGCTCTAATTTGATAGTGGTAGTGGGGTGGTAGATGCCTAGTCTCCCTTATGGCTCTAATCTGATAGTGGGGTGGTAGATGTCTAGTCTCCCTTATGGCTCTAATCTGATAGTGGTAGTGGGGTGGTAGATGTCTAGTCTCCCTTATGGCTCTAATCTGATATTGGTAGTGGGGTGGTAGATGTCTAGTCTCCCTTATGGCTCTAATTTGATAGTGGTAGTGGGGTGGTAGATGCCTAGTCTCCCTTATGGCTCTAATCTGATAGTGGTAGTGGGGTGGTAGATGTCTAGTCTCCCTTATGGCTCTAATCTGATAGTGGTAGTGGGGTGGTAGATGTCTAGTCTCCCGTATGGCTTTAATCTGATAGAGGTAGTGGGGTGGTAGATGTCTAGTCTCCCTTATGGCTCTAATCTTTTAGTGGTAGTGGGGTGGTAGATGTCTAGTCTCCCTTATGGCTCTAATCTGATAGTGGTAGTGGGGTGGTAGATGTCTAGTCTCCCTTATGGCTCTAATCTGATAGTGGTAGTGGGGTTTTAGATGTCTAGTCTCCCTTATGGCTCTAATCTGACAGTGGTAGTGGGGTGGTAGATGTCTAGTCTCCCTTATGGCTCTAATCTGATAGTGTTAGTGGGGTGGTAGATGTCTAGTCTCCCTTATGGCTCTAATCTGATAGAGGTAGTGGGGTGGTAGATGTCTAGTCTCCCTTATGGCTCTAATCTGGTAGTGGGAGTGGGGTGGTAGATGTATAGTCTCCCTTATGGCTCTAATCTGATAGTGGTAGTGGGGTGGTAGATGTCCAGTCTCCCTTATGGCTCTAATCTGATAGTGGTAGTGGGGTGGCAGATGTCTAGTCTCCCTTATGGCTCTAATCTGATAGTGGTAGTGGGGTGGTAGATGTCTAGTCTCCCTTATGGCTTTAATATGAGAGAGGTAGTGGGGTGGTAGATGTCTAGTCTCCCTTATGGCTCTAATCTCGTAGTGGTAGTGGGGTGGTAGATGTCTAGTCTCCCTTATGGCTCTAATCTGATCGTGGTAGTGGGTTGGTAGATGTCTAGTCTCGCTTATGGCTCTAATCTGATAGTGGTAGTGGGGTGGTAGATGTCTATTCTCCCTTATGGCTCTAATCTGATAGTGGTAGTGGGGTGGTAGATGTCTAGTCTCCCTTATGGCTCTAATATGGTAGTGGTAGTGGGGTGGTAGATGTCTAGTCTCCCTTATGGCTCTAATCTGATAGTGGTAGTGGGGTGTTGTAGATGTCTAGTCTCCCTTATGGCTCTAATCTGATAGTGGTAGTGGGGTGGTAGATGTCTAGTCTCCCTTATGGCTCTAATCTGATATTGGTAGTGGGGTGGTAGATGTCTAGTCTCCCTTATGGCTCTAATTTGATAGTGGTAGTGGGGTGGTAGATGTCTAGTCTCCCTTATGGCTCTAATCTGATATTGGTAGTGGGGTGGTAGATGTCTAGTCTCCCTTATGGCTCTAATTTGATAGTGGTAGTGGGGTGGTAGATGCCTAGTCTCCCTTATGGCTCTAATCTGATAGTGGGGTGGTAGATGTCTAGTCTCCCTTATGGCTCTAATCTGATAGTGGTAGTGGGGTGGTAGATGTCTAGTCTCCCTTATGGCTCTAATCTGATATTGGTAGTGGGGTGGTAGATGTCTAGTCTCCCTTATGGCTCTAATTTGATAGTGGTAGTGGGGTGGTAGATGCCTAGTCTCCCTTATGGCTCTAATCTGATAGTGGGGTGGTAGATGTCTAGTCTCCCTTATGGCTCTAATCTGATAGTGGTAGTGGGGTGGTAGATGTCTAGTCTCCCTTATGGCTCTAATCTGATAGAGGTAGTGGGGTGGTAGATGTCTAGTCTCCCTTATGGCTCTAATCTGGCAGTGGGAGTGGGTTGGTAGATGTCTAGTCTCCCTTATGGCTCTAATCTGGTAGTGGTAGTGGGGTGGTAGATGACTAGTCTCCCCTATGGCTCTAATTTGATAGTGGTAGTGGGGTGGTAGATGTCTAGTCTCCCTTATGGCTCTAATCTGATAGTGGTAGTGGGGTGGTATATGTCTAGACTCCCTTATGGCTCTTATTTGTATAGTGGTAGTGGGGTGGTAGATGTCTCGTCTCCCTTATGGCTCTAATCTGATAGTGGTAGTGGGGTGGTAGATGTCTAGTCTCCCTTCTGGCTCTAATTTGATAGTGGTAGTGGGGTGGTAGATGTCCAGTCTCCCTTATAGCTCTAATCTGATAGTGGTAGTGGGGTGGTAGATGTCTAGTCTCCCTTATGGCTCTAATCTGACAGTGGTAGTGGGGTGGTAGATGTCTAGTCTCCCTTATGGCTCTAATCAGATAGTGGTAGTGGGGTGGTAGATGTCTAGTCTCCCTTATGGCTCTAATCTCGTAGTGGTAGTGGGGTGGTAGATGTCTAGTCTCCCTTATGGCTCTAATCTGATAGTGGTAGTGGGGTGGTAGATGTCTAGTCTCCCTTATGGCTTTAATCTGATAGAGGTAGTGGGGTGGTAGATGTCTAGTCTCCCTTATGGCTCTAATCTCGTAGTGGTAGTGGGGTGGTAGATGTCTAGTCTCCCTTATGGCTCTAATCTGATCGTGGTAGTGGGGTGGTAGATGTCTAGTCTCCCTTATGGCTCTAATCTGATAGTGGTAGTGGGGTGGTAGATGTGTAGTCTCCCTTATGGCTCTAATCTGATAGTGGTAGTGGGGTGGTAGATGTCTAGTCCCCCTTATGGCTCTAATCTGATAGTGGTAGTGGGGTGGTAGATGTCTAGTCTCCCTTATGGCTCTAATATGGTAGTGGTAGTGGGGTGGTAGATGTCTAGTCTCCCTTTTGACTCTAATCTGATAGTGGTAGTGGGGTGTTGTAGATGTCTAGTCTCCATTATGGCTCTAATCTGGTAGTGGTAGATGTATAGGCTCCCTTATGGCTCAAATCTGATAGTGGTAGTGGGGTGGTAGATGTCTAGTCTCCCTTATGGCTCTAATCTGATAGTGGTAGTGGGGTGGTAGATGTCTAGTCTCCCTTATGGCTCTAATTTGATAGTGGTAGTTGAGTGGTAGATGTCTAGTCTCACTTATGGCTCTAATCTGATAGGGGGGTGGTAGATGTCTAGTCTCCCTCATGGCTCTAATCTGGTAGTGGTAGATGTCTAGTCTCCCTTATGGCTCTAATCTGATAGAGGTAGTGGGGTGGTAGATGTCTAGACTCCCTTATGGCTCTTATTTGTATAGTGGTAGTGGGGTGGTAGATGTCTAGTCTCCCTTATGGCTCTAATCTGACAGTGGTAGTGGGGTGGTAGATGTCTAGTCTCCCTTATGGCTCTAATCTGATAGTGGTAGTGGGGTGGTAGATGTCTAGTCTCCCTTACGGCTCTAATCCGATAGTGGTAGTGGGGTGGTAGATGTCTAGCCTCCATTATGGCTCTAATCTCGTAGTGGTAGTGGGGTGGTAGATGTCTAGTCTCCCTTATGGCTCTAATCTGATAGAGGTAGTGGGGTGGTAGATGTCTAGTCTCCCTTATGGCTCTAATCTTTTAGTGGTAGTGGGGTGGTAGATGTCTAGTCTCCCTTATGGCTCTAATCTGATAGTGGTAGTGGGGTGGTAGATGTCTAGTCTCCCTTATGGCTCTAATCTGATAGTGGTAGTGGGGTTTTAGATGTCTAGTCTCCCTTATGGCTCTAATCTGACAGTGGTAGTGGGGTGGTAGATGTCTAGTCTCCCTTATGGCTCTAATCTGATAGTGGTAGTGGGGTGGTAGATGTCTAGTCTCCCTTATGGCTCTAATCTGATAGAGGTAGTGGGGTGGTAGATGTCTAGTCTCCCTTATGGCTCTAATCTGGTAGTGGGAGTGGGGTGGTAGATGTCTTGTCTCCCTTATGGCTCTAATCTGATAGTGGTAGTGGGGTGGTAGATGTCCAGTCTCCCTTATGGCTCTAATCTGATAGTGGTAGTGGGGTGGCAGATGTCTAGTCTCCCTTATGGCTCTAATCTGATAGTGGTAGTGGGGTGGTAGATGTCTAGTCTCCCTTATGGCTTTAATATGAGAGAGGTAGTGGGGTGGTAGATGTCTAGTCTCCCTTATGGCTCTAATCTCGTAGTGGTAGTGGGGTGGTAGATGTCTAGTCTCGCTTATGGCTCTAATCTGATAGTGGTAGTGGGGTGGTAGATGTCTATTCTCCCTTATGGCTCTAATCTGATAGTGGTAGTGGGGTGGTAGATGTCTAGTCTCCCTTATGGCTCTAATATGGTAGTGGTAGTGGGGTGGTAGATGTCTAGTCTCCCTTATGGCTCTAATCTGATAGTGGTAGTGGGGTGGTAGATGTCTAGTCTCCCTTATGGCTCTAATCTCGTAGTGGTAGTGGGGTGGTAGATGTCTAGTCTCCCTTATGGCTCTAATCTGATAGTGGTAGTGGGGTGGTAGATGTCTAGTCTCCCTTATGGCTCTAATTTGATAGTGGTAGTGGGGTGGTAGATGTCTAGTCTCCCTTATGGCTCTAATCTGATATTGGTAGTGGGGTGGTAGATGTCTAGTCTCCCTTATGGCTCTAATTTGATAGTGGTAGTGGGGTGGTAGATGCCTAGTCTCCCTTATGGCTCTAATCTGATAGTGGGGTGGTAGATGTCTAGTCTCCCTTATGGCTCTAATCTGATAGTGGTAGTGGGGTGGTAGATGTCTAGTCTCCCTTATGGCTCTAATCTGATATTGGTAGTGGGGTGGTAGATGTCTAGTCTCCCTAATGGCTCTAATTTGATAGTGGTAGTGGGGTGGTAGATGCCTAGTCTCCCTTATGGCTCTAATCTGATAGTGGTAGTGGGGTGGTAGATGTCTAGTCTCCCTTATGGCTCTAATCTGATAGTGGTAGTGGGGTGGTAGATGTCTAGTCTCCCGTATGGCTTTAATCTGATAGAGGTAGTGGGGTGGTAGATGTCTAGTCTCCCTTATGGCTCTAATCTTTTAGTGGTAGTGGGGTGGTAGATGTCTAGTCTCCCTTATGGCTCTAATCTGATAGTGGTAGTGGGGTGGTAGATGTCTAGTCTCCCTTATGGCTCTAATCTGATAGTGGTAGTGGGGTTTTAGATGTCTAGTCTCCCTTATGGCTCTAATCTGACAGTGGTAGTGGGGTGGTAGATGTCTAGTCTCCCTTATGGCTCTAATCTGATAGTGGTAGTGGGGTGGTAGATGTCTAGTCTCCCTTATGGCTCTAATCTGATAGAGGTAGTGGGGTGGTAGATGTCTAGTCTCCCTTATGGCTCTAATCTGATAGTGGTAGTGGGGTGGTAGATGTCTAGTCTCCCTTATGGCTCTAATCTGATAGTGGTAGTGGGGTTTTAGATGTCTAGTCTCCCTTATGGCTCTAATCTGATATTGGTAGTGGGGTGGTAGATGTCTAGTCTCCCTTATGGCTCTAATTTGATAGTGGTAGTGGGGTGGTAGATGCCTAGTCTCCCTTATGGCTCTAATCTGATAGTGGGGTGGTAGATGTCTAGTCTCCCTTATGGCTCTAATCTGATAGTGGTAGTGGGGTGGTAGATGTCTAGTCTCCCTTATGGCTCTAATCTGATATTGGTAGTGGGGTGGTAGATGTCTAGTCTCCCTTATGGCTCTAATTTGATAGTGGTAGTGGGGTGGTAGATGCCTAGTCTCCCTTATGGCTCTAATCTGATAGTGGTAGTGGGGTGGTAGATGTCTAGTCTCCCTTATGGCTCTAATCTGATAGTGGTAGTGGGGTGGTAGATGTCTAGTCTCCCGTATGGCTTTAATCTGATAGAGGTAGTGGGGTGGTAGATGTCTTGTCTCCCTTATGGCTCTAATCTTTTAGTGGTAGTGGGGTGGTAGATGTCTAGTCTCCCTTATGGCTCTAATCTGATAGTGGTAGTGGGGTGGTAGATGTCTAGTCTCCCTTATGGCTCTAATCTGATAGTGGTAGTGGGGTGGTAGATGTCTAGTCTCCCTTATGGCTCTAATCTGATAGAGGTAGTGGGGTGGTAGATGTCTAGTCTCCCTTATGGCTCTAATCTGGTAGTGGGAGTGGGGTGGTAGATGTATAGTCTCCCTTATGGCTCTAATCTGATAGTGGTAGTGGGGTGGTAGATGTCCAGTCTCCCTTATGGCTCTAATCTGATAGTGGTAGTGGGGTGGCAGATGTCTAGTCTCCCTTATGGCTCTAATCTGATAGTGGTAGTGGGGTGGTAGATGTCTAGTCTCCCTTATGGCTTTAATATGAGAGAGGTAGTGGGGTGGTAGATGTCTAGTCTCCCTTATGGCTCTAATCTCGTAGTGGTAGTGGGGTGGTAGATGTCTAGTCTCCCTTATGGCTCTAATCTGATCGTGGTAGTGGGTTGGTAGATGTCTAGTCTCGCTTATGGCTCTAATCTGATAGTGGTAGTGGGGTGGTAGATGTCTATTCTCCCTTATGGCTCTAATCTGATAGTGGTAGTGGGGTGGTAGATGTCTAGTCTCCCTTATGGCTCTAATATGGTAGTGGTAGTGGGGTGGTAGATGTCTAGTCTCCCTTATGGCTCTAATCTGATATTGGTAGTGGGGTGGTAGATGTCTAGTCTCCCTTATGGCTCTAATTTGATAGTGGTAGTGGGGTGGTAGATGTCTAGTCTCCCTTATGGCTCTAATCTGATATTGGTAGTGGGGTGGTAGATGTCTAGTCTCCCTTATGGCTCTAATTTGATAGTGGTAGTGGGGTGGTAGATGCCTAGTCTCCCTTATGGCTCTAATCTGATAGTGGGGTGGTAGATGTCTAGTCTCCCTTATGGCTCTAATCTGATAGTGGTAGTGGGGTGGTAGATGTCTAGTCTCCCTTATGGCTCTAATCTGATATTGGTAGTGGGGTGGTAGATGTCTAGTCTCCCTTATGGCTCTAATTTGATAGTGGTAGTGGGGTGGTAGATGCCTAGTCTCCCTTATGGCTCTAATCTGATAGTGGGGTGGTAGATGTCTAGTCTCCCTTATGGCTCTAATCTGATAGTGGTAGTGGGGTGGTAGATGTCTAGTCTCCCTTATGGCTCTAATCTGATAGAGGTAGTGGGGTGGTAGATGTCTAGTCTCCCTTATGGCTCTAATCTGGCAGTGGGAGTGGGTTGGTAGATGTCTAGTCTCCCTTATGGCTCTAATCTGGTAGTGGTAGTGGGGTGGTAGATGACTAGTCTCCCCTATGGCTCTAATTTGATAGTGGTAGTGGGGTGGTAGATGTCTAGTCTCCCTTATGGCTCTAATCTGATAGTGGTAGTGGGGTGGTATATGTCTAGACTCCCTTATGGCTCTTATTTGTATAGTGGTAGTGGGGTGGTAGATGTCTCGTCTCCCTTATGGCTCTAATCTGATAGTGGTAGTGGGGTGGTAGATGTCTAGTCTCCCTTCTGGCTCTAATTTGATAGTGGTAGTGGGGTGGTAGATGTCCAGTCTCCCTTATAGCTCTAATCTGATAGTGGTAGTGGGGTGGTAGATGTCTAGTCTCCCTTATGGCTCTAATCTGACAGTGGTAGTGGGGTGGTAGATGTCTAGTCTCCCTTATGGCTCTAATCAGATAGTGGTAGTGGGGTGGTAGATGTCTAGTCTCCCTTATGGCTCTAATCTCGTAGTGGTAGTGGGGTGGTAGATGTCTAGTCTCCCTTATGGCTCTAATCTGATAGTGGTAGTGGGGTGGTAGATGTCTAGTCTCCCTTATGGCTTTAATCTGATAGAGGTAGTGGGGTGGTAGATGTGTAGTCTCCCTTATGGCTCTAATCTGATAGTGGTAGTGGGGTGGTAGATGTCTAGTCCCCCTTATGGCTCTAATCTGATAGTGGTAGTGGGGTGGTAGATGTCTAGTCTCCCTTATGGCTCTAATATGGTAGTGGTAGTGGGGTGGTAGATGTCTAGTCTCCCTTTTGACTCTAATCTGATAGTGGTAGTGGGGTGTTGTAGATGTCTAGTCTCCATTATGGCTCTAATCTGGTAGTGGTAGATGTATAGGCTCCCTTATGGCTCAAATCTGATAGTGGTAGTGGGGTGGTAGATGTCTAGTCTCCCTTATGGCTCTAATCTGATAGTGGTAGTGGGGTGGTAGATGTCTAGTCTCCCTTATGGCTCTAATTTGATAGTGGTAGTTGAGTGGTAGATGTCTAGTCTCACTTATGGCTCTAATCTGATAGGGGGGTGGTAGATGTCTAGTCTCCCTCATGGCTCTAATCTGGTAGTGGTAGATGTCTAGTCTCCCTTATGGCTCTAATCTTGTAGTGGTAGTGGGGTGGTAGATGTCTAGTCTCCCTTATGGCTCTAATCTGATAGTGGTAGTGGGGTGGTAGATGTCTAGTCTCCCTTACGGCTCTAATCCGATAGTGGTAGTGGGGTGGTAGATGTCTAGCCTCCATTATGGCTCTAATCTCGTAGTGGTAGTGGGGTGGTAGATGTCTAGTCTCCCTTATGGCTCTAATCTGATAGTGGTAGTGGGGTGGTAGATGTCTAGTCTCCCGTATGGCTTTAATCTGATAGAGGTAGTGGGGTGGTAGATGTCTAGACTCCCTTATGGCTCTAATCTTGTAGTGGTAGTGGGGTGGTAGATGTCTAGTCTCCCTTATGGCTCTAATCTGATAGTGGTAGTGAGGTGGTAGATGTCTAGTCTCCCTTATGGCTCTAATCTGACAGTGGTAGTGGGGTGGTAGATGTCTAGTCTCCCTTATGGCTCTAATCTGATAGTGGTAGTGGGGTGGTAGATGTCTAGTCTCCCTTATGGCTCTAATCTGATAGAGGTAGTGGGGTGGTAGATGTCTAGTCTCCCTTATGGCTCTAATCTGGTAGTGGGAGTGGGGTGGTAGATGTATAGTCTCCCTTATGGCTCTAATCTGGTAGTGGTAGTGGGGTGGTAGATGACTAGTCTCCCCTATGGCTCTAATTTGATAGTGGTAGTGGGGTGGTAGATGTCTAGTCTCCCTTATGGCTCTAATCTGATAGTGGTAGTGGGGTGGTATATGTCTAGACTCCCTTATGGCTCTTATTTGTATAGTGGTAGTGGGGTGGTGATGTCTAGTCTCCCTTATGGCTCTAATCTGATAGTGGTAGTGGGGTGGTAGATGTCTAGTCTCCCTTCTGGCTCTAATTTGATAGTGGTAGTGGGGTGGTAGATGTCCAGTCTCCCTTATGGCTCTAATCTGATAGTGGTAGTGGGGTGGTAGATGTCTAGTCTCCCTTATGGCTCTAATCTGATAGTGGTAGTGGGGTGGTAGATGTCTAGTCTCCCTTATGGCTTTAATATGATAGAGGTAGTGGGGTGGTAGATGTCTAGTCTCCCTTATGGCTCTAATCTCGTAGTGGTAGTGGGGTGGTAGATGTCTAGTCTCCCTTATGGCTCTAATCTGATCGTGGTAGTGGGGTGGTAGATGTCTAGTCTCCCTTATGGCTCTAATATGGTAGTGGTAGTGGGGTGGTAGATGTGTAGTCTCCCTTATGGCTCTAATCTGATAGTGGTAGTGGGGTGGTAGATGTCTATTCTCCCTTATGGCTCTAATCTGATAGTGGTAGTGGGGTGGTAGATGTCTAGGCTCCCTTATGGCTCTAATATGGTAGTGGTAGTGGGGTGGTAGATGTCTAGTCTCCCTTATGGCTCTAATCTGATAGTGGTAGTGGGGTGTTGTAGATGTCTAGTCTCCCTTATGGCTCTAATCTGGTAGTGGTAGATGTCTAGGCTCCCTTATGGCTCAAATCTGATAGTGGTAGTGGGGTGGTAGATGTCTAGTCTCCCTTATGGCTCTAATCTGATAGTGGTAGTGGGGTGGTAGATGTCTAGGCTCCCTTATGGCTCTAATTTGATAGTGGTAGTTGAGTGGTAGATGTCTAGTCTCACTTATGGCTCTAATCTGATAGGGGGGTGGTAGATGTCTAGTCTCCCTCATGGCTCTAATCTGGTAGTGGTAGATGTCTAGTCTCCCTTATGTCTCTAATCTGGTAGTGGTAGTGGGGTGGTAGATGACTAGTCTCCCCTATGGCTCTAATTTGATAGTGGTAGTGGGGTGGTAGATGTCTAGACTCCCTTATGGCTCTTATTTGTATAGTGGTAGTGGGGTGGTAGATGTCTAGTCTCCCTTATGGCTCTAATCTTATAGTGGTAGTGGGGTGGGAGATGTCTAGTCTCCCTTTTGGCTCTAATTTGATAGTGGTATTGGGGTGGTAGATGTCTAGTCTCCCTTATGGCTCTAATCTGATAGTGGTAGTGGGGTGGTAGATGTCTAGTCTCCCTTACGGCTCTAATCCGATAGTGGTAGTGGGGTGGTAGATGTCTAGCCTCCCTTATGGCTCTAATCTCGTAGTGGTAGTGGGGTGGTAGATGTCTAGTCTCCCTTATGGCTCTAATCTGATAGTGGTAGTGGGGTGGTAGATGTCTAGTCTCCCGTATGGCTTTAATCTGATAGAGGTAGTGGGGTGGTAGATGTCTAGTCTCCCTTATGGCTCTAATCTTGTAGTGGTAGTGGGGTGGTAGATGTCTAGTCTCCCTTATGGCTCTAATCTGATAGCGGTAGTGGGGTGGTAGATGTCTAGTCTCCCTTATGGCTCTAATCTGATAGTGGTAGATGTCTAGTCTCCCTTATGGCTCTAATCTGATAGTGGTAGTGGGGTGGTAGATGTCTAGTCTCCCTTATGGCTCTAATCTGATAGTGGTAGTGGGGTGGTAGATGTCTAGTCTCCCTTATGGCTCTAATCTGATAGTGGTAGTGGGGTTTTAGACGTCTAGTCTCCCTTATGGCTCTAATCTGACAGTGGTAGTGGGGTGGTAGATGTCTAGTCTCCCTTATGGCTCTAATCTGATAGTGGTAGTGGGGTGGTAGATGTCTAGTCTCCCTTATGGCTCTAATCTGATAGTGGTAGTGGGGTGGTAGATGTCTAGTCTCCCTTATGGCTCTAATCTGATAGTGGTAGTGGGGTGGTAGATGTCTAGTCTCCCTTATGGCTTTAATATGATAGAGGTAGTGGGGTGGTAGATGTCTAGTCTCCCTTATGGCTCTAATCTCGTAGTGGTAGTGGGGTGGTAGATGTCTAGTCTCCCTTATGGCTCTAATCTGATCGTGGTAGTGGGGTGGTAGATGTCAAATCTCCTTTATGGCTCTAATCTGATAGTGGTAGTGGGGTGGTAGATGTGTTTTCTCCCTTATGGCTCTAATCTGATAGTGGTAGTGGGGTGGTAGATGTCTATTCTCCCTTATGGCTCTAATCTGATAGTGGTAGTGGGGTGGTAGATGTCTAGTCTCCCTTATGGCTCTAATATGGTAGTGGTAGTGGGGTGGTAGATGTCTAGTCTCCCTTATGGCTCTAATCTGATAGTGGTAGTGGGGTGTTGTAGATGTCTAGTCTCCCTTATGGCTCTAATCTGGTAGTGGTAGATGTCTAGGCTCCCTTATGGCTCAAATCTGATAGTGGTAGTGGGGTGGTAGATGTCTAGTCTCCCTTATGGCTCTAATCTGATAGTGGTAGTGGGGTGGTAGATGTCTAGGCTCCCTTATGGCTCTAATTTGATAGTGGTAGATGAGTGGTAGATGTCTAGTCTCACTTATGGCTCTAATCTGATAGGGGGGTGGTAGATGTCTAGTCTCCCTCATGGCTCTAATCTGGTAGTGGTAGATGTCTAGTCTCCCTTATGTCTCTAATCTGGTAGTGGTAGTGGGGTGGTAGATGACTAGTCTCCCCTATGGCTCTAATTTGATAGTGGTAGTGGGGTGGTAGATGTCTAGTCTCCCTTATGGCTCTAATCTGATAGTGGTAGTGGGGTTGTATATGTCTAGACTCCCTTATGGCTCTTATTTGTATAGTGGTAGTGGGGTGGTGGATGTCTAGTCTCCCTTATGGCTCTAATCTGATAGTGGTAGTGGGGTGGGAGATGTCTAGTCTCCCTTCTGGCTCTAATCTGATAGTGGTAGTGGGGTGGTAGATGTCTAGTCTCCCTTATGGCTCTAATCTGATAGTGGTAGATGTCTAGTCTCCCTTATGGCTCTAATCTGATAGTGGTAGTGGGGTGGTAGATGTCTAGTCTCCCTTATGGCTCTAATCTGATAGTGGTAGTGGGGTGGTAGATGTCTAGTCTCCCTTATGGCTCTAATCTGATAGTGGTAGTGGGGTTTTAGATGTCTAGTCTCCCTTATGGCTCTAATCTGACAGTGGTAGTGGGGTGGTAGATGTCTAGTCTCCCTTATGGCTCTAATCTGATAGTGGTAGTGGGGTGGTAGATGTCTAGTCTCCCTTATGGCTCTAATCTGATAGAGGTAGTGGGGTGATAGATGTCTAGTCTCCCTTATGGCTCTAATCTGGTAGTGGGAATGGGGTGGTAGATGTATAGTCTCCCTTATGGCTCTAATCTGGTAGTGGTAGTGGGGTGGTAGATGACTAGTCTCCCCTATGGCTCTAATTTGATAGTGGTAGTGGGGTGGTAGATGTCTAGTCTCCCTTATGGCTCTAATCTGATAGTGGTAGTGGGGTGGTAGATGTCTAGTCTCCCTTATGGCTGTTATTTGTATAGTGGTAGTGGGGTGGTAGATGTCTAGTCTCCCTTATGGCTCTAATCTGATAGTGGTAGTGGGGTGGTAGATGTCTAGTCTCCCTTCTGGCTCTAATTTGATAGTGGTAGTGGGGTGGTAGATGTCCAGTCTCCCTTATGGCTCTAATCTGATAGTGGTAGTGGGGTGGTAGATGTCTAGTCTCCCTTATGGCTCTAATCTGATAGTGGTAGTGGGGTGGTAGATGTCTAGTCTCCCTTATGGCTTTAATATGATAGAGGTAGTGGGGTGGTAGATGTCTAGTCTCCCTTATGGCTCTAATCTCGTAGTGGTAGTGGGGTGGTAGATGTCTAGTCTCCCTTATGGCTCTAATCTGATCGTGGTAGTGGGGTGGTAGATGTCAAATCTCCTTTATGGCTCTAATCTGATAGTGGTAGTGGGGTGGTAGATGTGTTTTCTCCCTTATGGCTCTAATCTGATAGTGGTAGTGGGGTGGTAGATGTCTATTCTCCCTTATGGCTCTAATCTGATAGTGGTAGTGGGGTGGTAGATGTCTAGTCTCCCTTATGGCTCTAATATGGTAGTGGTAGTGGGGTGGTAGATGTCTAGTCTCCCTTATGGCTCTAATCTGGTAGTGGTAGATGTCTAGGCTCCCTTATGGCTCAAATCTGATAGTGGTAGTGGGGTGGTAGATGTCTAGTCTCCCTTATGGCTCTAATCTGATAGTGGTAGTGGGGTGGTAGATGTCTAGGCTCCCTTATGGCTCTAATTTGATAGTGGTAGTTGAGTGGTAGATGTCTAGTCTCACTTATGGCTCTAATCTGATAGGGGGGTGGTAGATGTCTAGTCTCCCTCATGGCTCTAATCTGGTAGTGGTAGATGTCTAGTCTCCCTTATGTCTCTAATCTGGTAGTGGTAGTGGGGTGGTAGATGACTAGTCTCCCCTATGGCTCTAATTTGATAGTGGTAGTGGGGTGGTAGATGTCTAGTCTCCCTTATGGCTCTAATCTGATAGTGGTAGTGGGGTTGTATATGTCTAGACTCCCTTATGGCTCTTATTTGTATAGTGGTAGTGGGGTGGTGGATGTCTAGTCTCCCTTATGGCTCTAATCTGATAGTGGTAGTGGGGTGGGAGATGTCTAGTCTCCCTTATGGCTTTAATATGATAGAGGTAGTGGGGTGGTAGATGTCTAGTCTCCCTTATGGCTCTAATCTCGTAGTGGTAGTGGGGTGGTAGATGTCTAGTCTCCCTTATGGCTCTAATCTGATCGTGGTAGTGGGGTGGTAGATGTCAAATCTCCTTTATGGCTCTAATCTGATAGTGGTAGTGGGGTGGTAGATGTGTTTTCTCCCTTATGGCTCTAATCTGATAGTGGTAGTGGGGTGGTAGATGTCTATTCTCCCTTATGGCTCTAATCTGATAGTGGTAGTGGGGTGGTAGATGTCTAGTCTCCCTTATGGCTCTAATATGGTAGTGGTAGTGGGGTGGTAGATGTCTAGTCTCCCTTATGGCTCTAATCTGATAGTGGTAGTGGGGTGTTGTAGATGTCTAGTCTCCCTTATGGCTCTAATCTGGTAGTGGTAGATGTCTAGGCTCCCTTATGGCTCAAATCTGATAGTGGTAGTGGGGTGGTAGATGTCTAGTCTCCCTTATGGCTCTAATCTGATAGTGGTAGTGGGGTGGTAGATGTCTAGGCTCCCTTATGGCTCTAATTTGATAGTGGTAGTTGAGTGGTAGATGTCTAGTCTCACTTATGGCTCTAATCTGATAGGGGGGTGGTAGATGTCTAGTCTCCCTCATGGCTCTAATCTGGTAGTGGTAGATGTCTAGTCTCCCTTCTGGCTCTAATTTGATAGTGGTAGTGGGGTGGTAGATGTCTAGTCTCCCTTATGGCTCTAATCTGATAGTGGTAGTGGGGTGGTAGATGTCTATTCTCCCTTACGGCTCTAATCCGAAATTGGTAGTGGGGTGGTAGATGTCTAGCCTCCCTTATGGCTCTAATCTCGTAGTGGTAGTGGGGTGGTAGATGTCTAGTCTCCCTTATGGCTCTAATCTGATAGTGGTAGTGGGGTGGTAGATGTCTAGTCTCCCGTATGGCTTTAATCTGATAGAGGTAGTGGTGTGGTAGATGTCTAGTCTCCCTTATGGCTCTAATCTTGTAGTGGTAGTGGGGTGGTAGATGTCTAGTCTCCCTTATGGCTCTAATCTGATAGCGGTAGTGGGGTGGTAGATGTCTAGTCTCCCTTATGGCTCTAATCTGATAGTGGTAGTGGGGTGTTGTAGATGTCTAGTCTCCCTTATGGCTCTAATCTGGTAGTGGTAGATGTCTAGTCTCCCTTATGGCTCAAATCTGATAGTGGTAGTGGGGTGGTAGATGTCTAGTCTCCCTTATGGCTCTAATCTGATAGTGGTAGTGGGGTGGTAGATGTCTAGGCTCCCTTATGGCTCTAATTTGATAGTGGTAGTTGAGTGGTAGATGTCTAGTCTCACTTATGGCTCTAATCTGATAGGGGGGTGGTAGATGTCTAGTCTCCCTCATGGCTCTAATCTGGTAGTGGTAGATGTCTAGTCTCCCTTATGTCTCTAATCTGGTAGTGGTAGTGGGGTGGTAGATGACTAGTCTCCCCTATGGCTCTAATTTGATAGTGGTAGTGGGGTGGTAGATGTCTAGTCTCCCTTATGGCTCTAATCTGATAGTGGTAGTGGGGTGGGAGATGTCTAGCCTCCCTTATGGCTCTAATCTCGTAGTGGTAGTGGGGTGGTAGATGTCTAGCCTCCCTTATGGCTCTAATCTCGTAGTGGTAGTGGGGTGGTAGATGTCTAGTCTCCCTTATGGCTCTAATCTGATAGTGGTAGTGGGGTGGTAGATGTGTAGTCTCCCTTATGGCTCTAATCTGATAGTGGTAGTGGGGTGGTAGATGTCTAGTCTCCCTTATGGCTCTAATCTGATAGTGGGGTGGTAGATGTCTAGTCTCCCTTATGGCTCTAATCTGATAGTGGTAATGGGGTGGTAGATGTCTAGTCTCCCTTATGGCTCTAATCTGATAGTGGTAATGGGGTGGTAGATGTCTAGTCTCCCTTATGGCTCTAATATGACAGTGGTAGTGGGGTGGTAGATGTCTAGGCTCCCTTATGGCTCTAATTTGATAGTGGTAGTGGGGTGGTAGATGTCTAGTCTCCCTTATGGCTCTAATCTGATAGTGGGGTGGTAGATGTCTAGACTCCCTTATGGCTGTAAATAGATAGTGGTAGTGGGGTGGTAGATGTCTAGTCTCCCGTTTGGCTCTAATCTGGTAGTGGTAGTGGGGTGGTAGATGTCTAGTCTCCCTTATGGCTCTAATCTGATAGTGGTAGTGGGGTGGTAGATGTCTAGTCTCCCTTATGGCTTTAATCTGATAGTGGTGGTGGGGTGGTAGATGTCTAGTCTCCCGTTTGGCTCTAATCTGGTAGTGGTAGTGGGGTGGCAGATGTCTAGTCTCCCTTATGGCTCTAATCTGGTAGTGGTAGAAGTCTAGGCTCCCTTATGGCTCTAATCTGATAGTGGTAGTGGGGTGGTAGATGTCTAGTCTCCCTAATGGCACTAATCTGATAGTGGTAGTGGGGTGGTAGATGTCTAGGCTCCCTTATGGCTCTAATTTGATAGTGGTAGTGGAGTGGTAGATGTCTAGTCTCACTTATGGCTCAAATCTGATAGGGGGGGTGGTAGATGTCTAGACTCCCTTATGGCTCTAATCTGATAGGGGGGGTGGTAGATGTCTAGACTCCCTTATGGCTCTAATCTGATAGTGGTAGTGGGGTGGTAGATGTCTAGTCTCCCTTATGGCTCTAATCTCGTAGTGGTAGTGGGGTGGTAGATGTCTAGTCTCCCTTATGGCTCTAATCTCGTAGTGGTAGTGGGGTGGTAGATGTCTAGTCTTCCTTATGGCTCTAATCTGATAGTGGTAGTGGGGTGGTAGATGTCTAGTCTCCCTTATGGCTCTAATCTGATAGTGGTAGTGGGGTGGTAGATGTGTAGTCTCCCTTATGGCTCTAATCTGATAGTGGTAGTGGGGTGGTAGATGTCTAGTCTCCCTTATGGCTCTAATCTGATAGTGGGGTGGTAGATGTCTAGTCTCCCTTATGGCTCTAATCTGATAGTGGTAATGGGGTGGTAGATGTCTAGTCTCCCTTATGGCTCTAATCTGATAGTGGTAATGGGGTGGTAGATGTCTAGTCTCCCTTATGGCTCTAATATGACAGTGGTAGTGGGGTGGTAGATGTCTAGTCTCCCTTATGGCTCTAATCTGATGGTGGTAGTGGGGTGGTAGATGTCTAGTCTCCCTTATGGCTCTAATCTGATAGTGGTAGTGGGGTGGTAGATGTCTAGTCTCCCTTATGGCTCTAATCTGATAGAGGTAGTGGGGTGGTAGATGTCTAGTCTCCCTTATGGCTCTAATCTGATAGTGGGGTGGTAGATGTCTAGACTCCCTTGTGGCTCTAATCTGGTAGTGGTAGTGGTGTTGTAGATGTCTAGTCTCCCTTATGGCTCTAATCTGGTAGTGGTAGATGTCTAGGCTCCCTTATGGCTGTAATCTGATAGAGGTAGTGGGGTGGTAGATGTCTAGTCTCCCTTCTGGCTCTAATCTGATAGTGGTAGTGGGGTGGTAGATGTCTAGGCTCCCTTATGGCTCTAATTTGATAGTGGTAGTGGAGTGGTAGATGTCTAGTCTCACTTATGGCTCTAATCTGATAGTGGGGTGGTAGATGTCTAGTCTCCCTCATGGCTCTAATCTGGTAGTGGTGGATGTCTAAGCTCCCTTATGGCTCTAATCTGGTAGTGGTAGTGGGGTGGTAGATGTCTAGTCTCCCTTATGGCTCTAATCTGGTAGTGGTAGTGGGGTGGTAGATGACTAGTCTCCCCTATGGCTTTAATGTGATAGTGGTAGTGGGGTTGTAGATGTCTAGTCTCCCTTATGGCTCTAATCTGATCGTGGTAGTGGGGTCGTAGATGTCTAGTCTCCCTTATGGCTCTAATCTGATAGTGGTAGTGGGTTGGTAGATGTGTAGTCTCCCTTATGGCTCTTATCTGATAGTGGTAGTGGGGTGGTAGATGTCTAGTCTCCCTTATGGCTCTAATATGGTAGTGGTAGTGGGGTGGTAGATGTCTAGTCTCCCTTATGGCTCTAATCTGATAGTGGTAGTGGGGTGTTGTAGATGTCTAGTCTCCCTTATGGCTCTAATCTGGTAGTGGTAGATGTCTAGGCTCCCTAATGGCTCAAATCTGATAGTGGTAGTGGGGTGGTAGATGTCTAGTCTCCCTTTTGGCTCTAATCTGATAGTGGTAGTGGGGTGGTAGATGTCTAGGCTCCCTTATGGCTCTAATTTGATAGTGGTAGTTGAGTGGTAGATGTCTAGGCTCCCTTATGGCTCTAATCTGATAGAGGTAGTGGGGTGGTAGATGTCTAGTCTCCCTTATGGCTCTAATCTGATAGTGGGGTGGTAGATGTCTAGACTCCCTTGTGGCTCTAATCTGGTAGTGGTAGTGGTGTTGTAGATGTCTAGTCTCCCTTATGGCTCTAATCTGGTAGTGGTAGATGTCTAGGCTCCCTTATGGCTGTAATCTGATAGAGGTAGTGGGGTGGTAGATGTCTAGTCTCCCTTCTGGCTCTAATCTGATAGTGGTAGTGGGGTGGTAGATGTCTAGGCTCCCTTATGGCTCTAATTTGATAGTGGTAGTGGAGTGGTAGATGTCTAGTCTCACTTATGGCTCTAATCTGATAGTGGGGTGGTAGATGTCTAGTCTCCCTCATGGCTCTAATCTGGTAGTGGTGGATGTCTAAGCTCCCTTATGGCTCTAATCTGGTAGTGGTGGTGGGGTGGTAGATGTCTAGTCTCACTTATGGCTCAAATCTGATAGGGGGGGTGGTAGATGTCTAGACTCCCTTATGGCTCTAATCTGATAGGGGGGGTGGTAGATGTCTAGACTCCCTTATGGCTCTAATCTGATAGTGGTAGTGGGGTGGTAGATGTCTAGTCTCCCTTATGGCTCTAATCTCGTAGTGGTAGTGGGGTGGTAGATGTCTAGTCTCCCTTATGGCTCTAATCTCGTAGTGGTAGTGGGGTGGTAGATGTCTAGTCTTCCTTATGGCTCTAATCTGATAGTGGTAGTGGGGTGGTAGATGTCTAGTCTCCCTTATGGCTCTAATCTGATAGTGGTAGTGGGGTGGTAGATGTGTAGTCTCCCTTATGGCTCTAATCTGATAGTGGGGTGGTAGATGTCTAGTCTCCCTTATGGCTCTAATCTGATAGTGGTAATGGGGTGGTAGATGTCTAGTCTCCCTTATGGCTCTAATCTGATAGTGGTAATGGGTTGGTAGATGTCTAGTCTCCCTTATGGCTCTAATATGACAGTGGTAGTGGGGTGGTAGATGTCTAGTCTCCCTTATGGCTCTAATCTGATGGTGGTAGTGGGGTGGTAGATGTCTAGTCTCCCTTATGGCTCTAATCTGATAGTGGTAGTGGGGTGGTAGATGTCTAGTCTCCCTTATGGCTCTAATCTGATAGAGGTAGTGGGGTGGTAGATGTCTAGTCTCCCTTATGGCTCTAATCTGATAGTGGGGTGGTAGATGTCTAGACTCCCTTGTGGCTCTAATCTGGTAGTGGTAGTGGTGTTGTAGATGTCTAGTCTCCCTTATGGCTCTAATCTGGTAGTGGTAGATGTCTAGGATCCCTTATGGCTGTAATCTGATAGAGGTAGTGGGGTGGTAGATGTCTAGTCTCCCTTCTGGCTCTAATCTGATAGTGGTAGTGGGGTGGTAGATGTCTAGGCTCCCTTATGGCTCTAATTTGATAGTGGTAGTGGAGTGGTAGATGTCTAGTCTCACTTATGGCTCTAATCTGATAGTGGGGTGGTAGATGTCTAGTCTCCCTCATGGCTCTAATCTGGTAGTGGTGGATGTCTAAGCTCCCTTATGGCTCTAATCTGGTAGTGGTAGTGGGGTGGTAGATGTCTAGTCTCCCTTATGGCTCTAATCTGGTAGTGGTAGTGGGGTGGTAGATGACTAGTCTCCCCTATGGCTTTAATGTGATAGTGGTAGTGGGGTTGTAGATGTCTAGTCTCCCTTATGGCTCTAATCTGATCGTGGTAGTGGGGTGGTAGATGTCTAGTCTCCCTTATGGCTCTAATCTGATAGTGGTAGTGTGTTGGTAGATGTGTAGTCTCCCTTATGGCTCTTATCTGA